>NC_042617.1:89961445-90131763 GCF_901001135.1 Rhinatrema bivittatum | reverse complement strand
CTCAGAATATGCAGCTCTAAGCATTTGACTAACTCTGTCACTAGCTGCTGGTGCTTCAGCAGAAACTGGACCATGAAATAGTCCGTTTGACTCCCTGAATGGATGCTGGGCATCCTTCTGGTCAGGGTGGCACATTAGTGCTCCTATTTCAGGGGCCTTCCTCCTGCTTCCTTGTTTCACTGTGCTCTACACAGATGTTGAAGAGAGATTTGAGTGTCCTCATCTGCTGGCTACTAAAGTGTGTGTTTGGGGGGATTCCACTCTTGAGGTCTGCAGCTGCTCCTTCAGGGCGTAACTTGCTTAAAGCTATTTTCTGTTTCCATGTGATGGGGGGGGGGGGGAATGCATAATAAACCAGTTGCCTGCAGCATGTCTGGGTCCCCAGCAATTTCCTTTAAGGTCTAACTTATCAAAGGCTTTTCTCACCATAATCCTTGAAGGAATAACTTTACTCTGCTCGGGAGCCTTGGCTTCATACTAGACTCTCTCTCAACTTGCTGCCAAAATGTAGGTTCATGCAGTAACTGTTTTCTGTCACCTTTGCCATCTCATACCATTGCTGGACAATGATGCCTTCATAACTACTTGTGCCACTAATATCTTGCCTGGACCACTGTAACGCATTGTATGTAGGAATCAAACACCCTAAACTGCTGCCTATAGCTTGTGTGGCCTGCCTGAAACAAGGACATGCAAATTTGATTGCATACCCCAGTCCTGAAAAGCTTACTCTGGCTTCAACACTGTACCATACCAAATTCAAGGACCTGACTCCATCCTCTCATCCGTGCCCTCCAGTCTACTGTGGTCACTGCTGTAAGCCAACTTGATGAGCCCATCCCTGACAACTATGCACCTTGCCCTCACCAGAAAACTTTCATAGGCTTTGCCCCCCCAACTCTTTTGATCTCCTCTCGGTGCTCCTTCACATCAAACTGGCCCCTGATCTTCCATTTTTTCAGGAAGCTGGGAAAAAAATCTGGCTGTTTTTGGCAGCTTTTGGACCCACCCATTTAACATTTGCAAATTCATAATCTGAACCCTCCACAATCTATGCTCAGGTACCTGACATCTCTATCTCAGATCCTGTTGAAACCCCCCCCCCCACACACATCCAGCACAGGCAACTAAACATAAGCTATTAAGCAAATTACTAACTCCAGTCTGCTAAAGCATCTCTCGCCTTCCTGTAAACTCTCGCGCTGGAGTTCGTATTTGAATATTCATTTTGGTTTGAATTGTTGTGACTTTTTTTTTTAACCTGCCTTGTCTGATTTGATTTGTACCTGATTCTTAACTGTAAGTCTTCGACCTCTTGGTGAAAAAACCATTTCATAAATAAATGGTCTATTGGGGGGAGAAGGAAGGGAAAGCTTAGTAAATCTTGACCATCCCACCCACAGGTATCGCTGTTGGCAGAATGTCTGTCCCCTTCCCTCTCACTTTCCCACTGTTGTCCTTTTCTCCCCCAGCCATCCTCTGTACCCCTCTTGCTAGCTTCAAGCCGGCCTCACCCACAGGCTGCTGTTGGCTCCCTTTGTTTTTCTTCTCACCTTGCGGCAGCAGCCAGAACCGTAAGGCTTGCATAGCACAGATGTTTGGATGCTGCAGGCCCTGCCTGGAAAGGAGCAGCAGTTCCAGTGTGGCAGATACGGTGGTACCTGGAGCAGGGCACAACTCCTGGGTGCCCTGGCCAGATTTCTGGCTGTCATGGTGACCCATTGGCTGTCCTGAGAACAATAAAGGAAAGGGACCTAGTGGGACTAGCACCAACTAATTTCCAGGCCCTTGGTGTCACGCTTTCCTGCTTCCACACCTTCCTTTAGTTTGTGTTCCAGGTTCTGCTGAGGCAGTAGTACTTGGCTGGTTACTCATTCTTCTAAGCTAGAGCTACAGTTGAACCTGCTTTTTTGTGCTTTACATAGAAGCCAATAACCTCTTTTCATTTGTACTGCTTGGCACAGAACAGGCTGGTCTTGAAGAGCCACAGGCTGAATTTGTGCTATGCTAATTCTTGTTGGGATATGATAGATGTGTAATAGCAAGGATATAGTTTTGCCAGAGATTTGTTAGCAGACATGTCGCCTCAAAACTGTACATGGACATCGAGCTGATGGCTCCCTTCACAGCAAAAGTTAAGAACTTAGTCCAGCACAGTTCACCACATGAAATCGGACTGGTTCCATATACCTCAGTGTGAGCTTTGCCCTAGTGCAGGGGTGGGGGTGGGGTGGGGGTGTCTAAATCCAGTTCTCATCTCATTATATTACTGAGTATGCATGAGAGGGATTTACAGAGGCTGTCTCTTGTGTGCAATTATTTTGTATTTTAGGAGTTTCCTGAAGTGTAGACAGGTTTTGCCATCTTAGGGGACTGAACTTGTACGTCTTGGGGTGGTTGAACATGGAAATATGGCTTCAAGTTGGCATGCAAGCTCAAATCTCTATCTGCCACAGACTTTGCAAGTAGGATAGTTTAAGCCAGAATTAAAGTACCATTTACTTCACTTTTTTTCTTATGCTTATTTTATGAGTAGGGATCAAGGGCAGGCAGCATTGTCTGTTGCATGGCTTTGTAAATTGTCTTGTTTCTAAGCTTTAGCCTGCTGCCATCTTGCACCTTGACGTTAGCAGAGCAAAGGAGAGCTGTTTCCTGTGCAGCATTATTCATTCAGAAGCATTGCTTATACTAGCAGTTGTTGTCAGCTGTCACTCTACTAGTAGTCTTCCCTCCTGCTTCAGCTCATGTCACTGTTGCTCCCTGTCCACAGGGCTCTGCCTTTGCTGCTGCTGAGCCTGCATCTTGTATAGTCTGGTTCCCTTTCTCTGTGTACAAGTCCTGTAGCACTGACATCACTTTAACCCAACATCCCTTGCAACAGTTCTCGAACCAAGATGGTGATTTACAGGGAAGGTAAATTACTCCAAATGTGTCTTAAGATCCCAGATAACTAGCAAGGCACATAAACCTTGAGGGAAAAATCAAACTATCTGCAGTTGAGTAACATTTCTCCCCCCCCTAACTTCCTTCATTGCAATCAGATCCAGTCTTTGGCTACAGCACCATGAGCCTTCATTCACAACTAACTGGGGATTTCCCCCCCTATTTTATATCCCCTCCAAACTCTGCTCTTGGCAAGAAGGTGTTGCTGTTGCAAGATAACTGCCCCCCTGTATCTTTCCATCCACCCCCACGGCAAATACCTACCAGGGGCTATGACTTCTGCAGCATCCCTAGCCTGGGAGTAGAAGACCTGAGCCTAGGACCCACATGGAACAACCAGGCCAACACACTACTTTATCTTGTATCCCTTTTCCCATTTCAGCCCAGCTATTATAATAATGGTCCTTGGCCAGGGGCCATACTGCAGCATTCTGTGGAACCTGAGTAACCTAATTCCTGCATCAGCAATGGCCAAGACTTCACAGGGCTGTGAGTACTGCCTAGCCTGGAAATTGAACCTCTGTACTGTCTGTGGCAGCACGCAGACCTACTTGTATAACTGAAAAAAGGATCAATCTAAGGGAATAGAGAGCATATCTTCTGCCCATAAAAGGTCCAATTGAAGCTATTTTCAAAAGTGTACAAGCAAATGCACTAAGGCTTTCTGCTAAATTTTTTCTGTTTAAATGTCAGTTTGATCCGCCTGTGTGTCCAGTTTATCCAGCTCCAATAGGCAATGCTTAGGAGAAGGGAGAGAACATGTGACTTTGGAATCTATTGGCACACTCTAGGCCCCAGGACAACATGCCAGATATTGAGGTGTTAGACTCTGGAAGTACTGAATTGCATAGTGCCTGAACTTTGATTTGAGCAGTGTTATAGGAACCCAAACGAAACCTGTTGTGACCAAGGCATCAGTATGTGTTTAATGCTGTTCATGAGAGTGGAGGAGTAGCCTAGTGGTTGGAGCTGCAGGCTGTAAACCAGGATTCAAATCTCACTGCTGCTCCTTGTGATCTTGGGGAAAGTCACTTTACCCTTCATTGCCTCAGGTACATACTTAGTTTGTGAGCCCTCTGGGGACAGCAAAATACCCAGAGTACCTAAATGTAATCTCTGAAGCACTGAAAAGCAGAATGTAAATTAAATAGTTGCATTTATTCTTAAATAGAGTACATGGTAGAGTGGCTTATTTTTAGGAGTTGTAGAAACATTGATCAAGCAGTTTGTGGATTCATCATAGCTTTACATATGTTTCATGGGTGAAGCGTAATCTGTTTAGTTGTGTGAAATTCACTCAGTTCTGTAGTGAAGTAATGTGTGTGAATTTTTTATTTGGAAAGTGTTTTTTAAAGTGATATGCTTGGCTTGAAAAATTCAGATGTGTATTTTTGTTCACATGCTATGATTATTACAGTGGGCTTGACAAAGATGGTAAATGTTAGATATTAGATGAATTAAATTAAATCTCCATCTAAATTTCTACTGTCCTAGGACAAGCAGGATGGTAGTCCTCACATGGAGCCTGGCACAGAAAACTTAGTTTCTAGAAATTTGGCTGGCACACTGAGCATGGCTAGCATGCCACTATTTGGGCAGCCACATGGGATCTCCCTTTCTTTCCATGGTACAGTTTGCCTTACCTCACAGTGGTGGAGCTCTGATCTGTCTTCAGAGTTTTGTTTGTTCACAATTTTTTTTTTTACTGCCTTTGCATGGGGTCCCCCTTCCCTAGTTTCCCCCTAATTGGTGGGGCGGCGTGGTTGGTTCCAGGGGTTTTGTCTATCTGCTTATTGGAGGAGGCCATGCCTCTAGCCAGTTTCCGGCAATGCCCCCAGTGCCTGTGGACCATTCTTTGACTGGTCCTCATGAAGTCTGTATTCTTGCCTGGGGGGGGCATCGCATGATCAAGGTTGCCATTTTTGCGACCAGATGACTCGAGTGTCGTCGGACACATTTAGATAAAATGGAAAAACTGTCTGGCCCCAAGAAGTCGGGGGGCCCTCCATGCCAGTGTCTGGCATATTGACACCACAAGGTCGGGGGGAGCCCATGAACACCAAACCATCTGTCCACCTCAACTCAGGCTCCCCCTCCAGAGGGGTGCCAGAGATCAACTGCTGTCAGTGTCCTCCTATTCCAGGTCATCATTCTTTGCCCTCCTTGATGCTGGGGAAAGACTGGGCCGAGCACTGGATATCGAGAAAGCACAGTCACTAGTCACCTTCTGGACATGGCTCCAGTTCAGGATGGCACCAGCATCAGCTGTGTTGCCCTTGAAGTGACCAGAGTCCAAGGTGCTCCCCACCGATCTCCCATGTCTGTGCCGGGGTGGTGATCCAGTGGCACCTGCTGCTCCTCCACCTGCCCTATCACAGCAGCCTTTGAGGAGGAGCTCAGTTTGCAGTGCTCCGGGCCCTCGAATGCTGGAGCCCACTCCCTCGATTTTAGCACTGCTGTTGGAATGCTTTCGGATTACTTGGTGCCCTCCTATGCTGCAAGGTGCCCAGGGGTAACTCATTCCCCTGGCAGCCATATTTGCCTACCCCCCTTGGGGGCTGTTCCTCTGAGGAAAGAAGGCTCTTTACTTCTGGGTCCTCAGGGCCTCTGGTATCTAGACTGCTGCTCCAGCACCAGGCCCTTCAGGGACCTTGATGCCATCTGTGCCCCCAGAACTCCAGAGGCCTAGGCCCATGGGTAAGTTAACATGGGTCCCCCGCTGACCTCTCCTGGAGATCTGTGAGGAGGAAGCCCCATACGACCCATGGGAGGGATAAGTTCCAACGTCTCTGAGGATGTCCACAGGACTTGAGCTTTGCCGGTTTTTATCCACACCATGGTGGAATCTGTTCAGTTTCTCACAGAAGAGGATGCTAGGCATCACATGCTGGAGGTGCTCCAGTTTGTGGATGCACTGAAGGAGGTGGTGGCTGCTCCCATGCATGGTCTTCAAAGAACTGCTCCTGCGTATTTGGGAACATCTTGTTTCAGTGTCTCCAGTAAATAGGAAGGTTGCTGTCTACCTAGTTAAGTCCCTTGGGGTTTGAATGACACACTTCCTCCCAAACCACCAGTCGGTGGTAGTGGAATCCACCCTCAAAGGTGAAGCAGTCCTGTACCCATGCCTCCAGGCCGGGACCATAGGGAATGGGACATGCTTGGTAGGAAGGTGTTCCAAGGAGCAATGTTAATAGCCCATATCACCCCCTACCAGTTTTATATGGCTCAATTCTTCCAGAACCTCTGGAAGAAGCTTTAGGAATTGACGGAACGCCTCCCTCAACAGCAGCAGAATGCATTCCTAGCGCTCGTCCAGCAGAGCTTTGGGTGTGGTAAGCATGAGGTGCGTTCCATGTTTTTGAGACATCAGCCCGAGTGGCTGCAGTGGGCATTGTAGCCAGCAGAATGGCCTGGCTTAGCCTCTGATCTCCAGCCAGAACTCCAGGAGAAACTTGCAGACTTCCTCTGTACAGAGGATAACCTTTTGGAGATAAGGTCTGGGATGCTGTGGCTCAGCTAAAGGATCATCATGTGACCTCCAGCATTTTTCCACTAGCACCTCAGATCCCCCCCCCCCCCTCAGCCAAAAGGTTAGGGGGGCAAGGGGCCAGTCAGTCTTTGCTGTCAGGAAATATTATCCTCTGGTTTCCTGTGGGCATTCTCAGCGGGTGCCCTCTAGACTGCTCCAAGCAGCTACGGACACGTAGACTGCAGCCAGCACTTCATTCAGGCCCTGCTATGGGGTTTTGACTGGCAGAGGGAGCACAAGTCCAGTCACCATACCCTCTGAGCCAGATCCATTAGTAGGAGGCTGCCTGTGTCTCTGAATCACTGGTTAGCAATCACGTCAGATTGGTGGGTCCTATCCATCGTTCACCGAGAGATCATTTAAACTTCATGAGTGCATCTGCAAATGTTCCCTCGAGTTTCTCTTGGGGTCAGTCACCCCATCAGCAGATCCTGTTGTCCGAGCTCTCTGCCTCATTGTTTCCAGGGTGATCAAGCCAGTTCCTTTGCAGCAACAGGTGATAGGGTTTTACTCCTGATATTTCCTGATCCCCCAATGGGGGACTCATCCCATTCTGGACCTAAGGGCTCTGAATCATTTTCTCAAACGAGAGAAATTCAAGATGGTCTCTCTTGGCACTCTGATCCCTCTCTTGCAGGGAGGAGATCAGCTTTGGCTTTGCTCCCTCAATCTCAAGAACATGCACATGGAGATCTCACATGGTCACCAGAGATTTCTGCTTCTTGGTGGGCTCCAGGCATTTCCATTATAGGGTGCTGCTGTTTGGCCTTGCCTCGGTGCCACGTGTCTTCACCAAATGCCTAGCACCAGTAGCAGCACACCTGAGCTGTCTAGGGATGCAAGCTTGAGGGCCATGTTAAGGCTCACTCCAACCAGGCAATGGCAACTTTAGTAGCTAACTTGTATGAAGTTCCTGTGGCAGAGATCTGCAGAGTTGCAATGTGGCGTTCTTTCCATATGTTCACAGCTCACTGTTGCTTGGACAGACAGCTGCCACAATAGTAGCTTCAGCCAGTCTGTCCTCAGTAACCTTTTTTTTTCAGGTCTAAACCCAACTCTGCTGCTTAGGGCCCTGCTTTTCAGGTTCAGGCTGTCTTCTTACCAACAGCATCTAGGTTGTGGTGCCTGTTACCTTTTTGGAAGCAGCCTGCAAACAGACACCAAATGGAGCAGCTAGGTATTCAACCCACATATGAGGACTACATCCTGCTTGTCCTAAGAGAAAGCAGGGTTGCTTACTTATAACAGGTGTTCTCCTAGGACAGCAGGATTGTAGTCCTCACCTCACAACACCCGCTCACCATCCTGCAGAGTTGTTTCCTTTAAGTTTATTTTATTCTGGAAATTCTCTGTAACAAGACTGAAGGGGCCCCTATGTGGCCATGGAGATGCTGGCATGCTCAGTGTGCCAGTCAGTGTTCTAGAAACTGACATTTTCCATGCTGGGCTCCTTCTGATGTCATCCACATGTCCTAGGAGAACACCTGTTATAGGTAAGCAACTATGCTATCCATGGTTCCTCTAAATTGGTTCTCAAGATCTGAAACCTAGTTGAGTTTAGGGATTTCTACAATGAATATGCATGAAATCTATTTTGCATATAATGGACAGTGCATGCCAATAGATTTCATGCATATTCATTATGGAACTCCTGAAAACCCAACTAGATTGTGGCACTTGAGGACTGAATTTGGGAATCTGTTCTAATCTGTCCTGAATTGTCTGATCCAGAGCTTCCCAAATCTGGCGTTAATTTCTGCCAGCACAGGGAAAGTGTACAGGAAAGCAGAAAACTGCTTTTCTGTACACCCTCCGACTTAATATCATAGCAATATTTGACTCTCAGCCAGTCAGGATTTTAGAAAATCCACAGGGAATATTCATGAGAAACTTGCATATGCTGCCTCTTCAAAGTGTGCAAATTTATATCATGTGTGCACTGGATATCCTAAAAACCTGACTGGCTGTGGGGTCACCTGGATAGTCCATACTATGGTATATTTGGGTGCCTTTTCAGTAAATAGTAAATATAACAAATTTGATTATTGAACACGATTACCTGTTTTAATTTGCATTGACTTACAACAAATGAAAATTTGACATGGTAAAATTCAGCAACTGATAGTAGTATCACATGCTGAGCTGTGATTTAGCTTTATTGTAAGATGTGCAGCTGAAAGATGGTAGCTATTACAGTAACTGAAAGCAAAGATTAGAGCAAGAGGTGAAATCTATAGCTGGAAATGTGTAAGCTGATTGTGCACCACAAAGCAGACACTTCAAACTTTGATCAGTAGGACAAGTCACAAGTTTGAATTGTGCCCTAAACATTGTCATTTTGGGGTAGACCTAAAAATATAGCATACAATAAGAATGACATACTATTCTGGTTCAGACCAAGGGTCCATCAAGCCCAGCATGCTGTTTACAACAGCCAATCCAAGTCACAAGTACCCAAACATTAAGTAGATCCCAAGTTACTATTCCTCTAGGAACATATCCAAACCTTTTTTAAACCCAGTTACACTAATGCTGTAACCACATCCTCTGGCAGTGAATTCAGAGCTTAATTATATGTTGTGTTCCCTGGCAGTACAAATGAATGAAACTAGAAAATGTGAAAGCTCTCAATTTCCAGCTGACTGTGTATTGTAGTGTTAAGATGAAATGTCTAGGATTACTGAATTTGAGTTTACAGTTTAACATCCTAGCCACAGACAAGATGCCAGCGGATAGACAGTGGTACTGATGTTAACTCAGGGGTTGCAAACTCTAGTCCTTGAGGGCCACAAACTGGCCAGGTTTTCAGGATAGCCACAATGCATATGAGTTTTGCATACATTGGAGGCAGAGCATGCAGATCTCTCATGTATATTCATTATGGCTATTCTGAAAACCTGGCCAGTTTGTGGCCCTCGGACCAGAGTTTGCCACCTGTGTGTTAACTACTTCTCTCATTTTTACTTTACAAAAATATATTCATTGTGGTCCCAGTTATAATAAACCCTTTATTTTAGCCACAAACCTGTCTGCAGAATAGTGTACTGATGCTGTCCAGTTTTGTTGGCTGACTCCAGAGAGCCCATTTGTGCATAAACTTGTAAAGGTAGCTGACACCCAGTCTACGTAATGGGGCTGGAAAATCACCCCAGGTGCTTTAAAACCTGGCATCCGCAGCCAGGCAGGATCTCAAAGAACTGATGTAATCTGTGCTCATAGGACGAGCAGTGGCTCTGCCAAGTCTACCTAGCTGCTAATACTTTATGAACATTTCTTCCAGGAACTTGTCTAAACCCTTTTTTAACCCCAAAGTGGTGGGGGGAGAAGTAGGAGGGGACAGATGTGATAAAGGCCAGTTACCTTTTTTAAAAGGAATTGTGGGCCTTGTGACTTTTCCCATTGACCCAAAATGGGAAGAAACCTTTTAGTACATCTAATCCCTGTACTGGCTTGTTCCATGGAAACACATTGATGCAGGACGATGGTGAATTTTAGTGACAATGATAGGATCTACTTCCAGAACTTATTTCAGCTTCAGTGAAAATGTAGTGGTAACTGAGTCCCCCACTATAGATAGGCTCTCACTGTTAAAGGACTTATTTCACAAAGTATAAAAGTCCCAGGATATTCTGTGCCTCTGATTGTGGTCAGACACTAATTCATTTAAACTAGTTCAGAAGTGCATTTGCTCCATTCCTCTAATGTGAGGAGGTTCATTGTTTTGACAAACATTATCAAGTCTGTTTCTCGGCAGACATCCAAGGTGTAGGATGTGAGCATACTGTCATTACTTATGACTTGTTTGTTCCAGTCTTCTGGTAAACATGTCTCAAAGCTTAATAGGTCTGTGAAGGAGCTGAAATACTCAGTTTTCAACCAGTGAGGGGCAAAGACAAAGGGAAAATCTTGTGGACTTAAATCTTTCCTTTTTAAAAAAAAAAAAAAATCAGACTGTGGAATGTATACCTAATTTTATAACTTCAGTTACTGTGGCTTCTGGATGCTGATTGTCATTATCAGTTTTGAGTGAGCAGAAGATTTTAAGTCTCTTCAGTTCTGGATTCTTTCAGAAATTCAGAGCCTTGATTGTAAGCTGCAAGTTACTTTAAACCATTCTGGCACCCAGATCCTGCATTTCTAATTTGAAAGAAGCCTGATGGTCTCTTCTGTGGCTCTCAAAACATCTCAGTAGTTACTTTGTCCTAGTGGTTGCCTTCTAACTTTACTTTCTGCTGGAATAATTTGGATAGATCCAATCCTGGTCTGCCTTTCTCAAACAAGAGACCTAACAAGCAGGCCGATACAGTGCAGAGCACACTGTTAACCTGCAATTGGCAGCATGTTTTTGCATTATTTTACCCCTTATACAGTAAGGGGTAATAGCATGTTGAAAAACACACAGCCAACCTCCCCCCCCCTGAAACTAATAGTGCCCGCAACATGCAAATGCATGTTGATGGGCCTATTAGTTATTCCCACAATACAGAAAGTAAAATGTGCATCCAAGCCACACATTTTACTTTCAGAAATTAATGCCTGCACAAAGGCTGGCATTAATTTCTGCCGGCACAGGGAAAGTGTGCAGAAAAAACAGCTTTTCTGTACACCCTCTGAATTAATATCAGCGATTTTGTCGGAGGCCCCAAAATAAAATTTTTTTTTTAAATCGGCTGGCGGCCAGCAGGTTGGAAGACGGACGCTCAATTATGCCAGCATCCGTTTTCTGAACCTGTGGCTGTCAGTGGGTTTGAGAACAGGTGCGGGTAAAATTGAGCGTCGGCTGTCAAACCCACTGACAGCCATCGCTCCTTTTACTGCAGGCCCTCATTTGCATACTCAATCACGCACCCAGGAGAGTGGCCTGGGTGCGAGTTGGGAGATCGGGCACTCGCTTCGGAGCGCCGGCTCTTCTGCAAATATTACTGTATCTGCCCCGAAGGGTAGGTAACTCAAAGCCTTGAGTGCTCAAAACATGTCTGGTTTTCAGGCTATTTACAATGAATATGCATGAGATTTGCATTCACTACCTCCATTGTATAGCACTCAAGGACTGGAGTTGCCTGCTTCTGGAGTACCAGATTCAGAATTCACATTGAGACCTGGACTTCCCAATCTGTAACAATGTTCACTTTTCACTATTGCATTTGATTTCTTCCCCTCCCCTTCATGATAATTACACCTTACTTAAAGGAGATGTAAGGGCCAGTGTACCAAAGTTCACGGATACTTTTGCAAGTATGAACAAAAGTTAAAAAGCACTCTTCATGTGCACAAGCTAGTTCATGCATATTTACAGTGCTATTAAAACTTAAGCTAGTTTGCAATAGTGCAAATGCAAAATCAGTGAATAAGGTAGTGAGATGCAAAATAGTGCTTCATAAACATTAACCATCCCAGTACCTGCCTACTTCAGGTTCTGGGGGTGCATGTCTTGTTGGCATCTAGTGAAGAGCTGTTAATGTGTGAAGTCTCACATTTAGACTTACTAATGGGTGATGTAGGTGCCCTTTAGTACATGGGCTCCACAATTTGATTTGAAATCTTAGGTGGGACTGCAAAAAAAATCCCAGAAGCCAGATCTGAGCACCTAAAACTTGGCAACTGGTTCAGAAAAACACAAGAGCAAAGTGCAAAAAGGAAAAATTCCCTGGCACCTATTTTTTTTCCCTAAATCTTCACCCATTCAATTTTTTTCAAAATACTTGTAAAATATTCAGTGGGTGATAGTTTTAATTCCTCAATCTGAAGCTTCTGCATATCTTAACTTCTTTATTCGAAGTTACATTAGCTTTTTGAGCTTGTAGTAATTAGGCTTTATATCCATTGCTATCTTATGGAGTTTCTATCTTGTTACCTCCTTCTGTCACAGCCTTTATTTTATCTAAGGAGATTCATATTTGAAAACCTGAGTGGATAAGAAACCCATGTATTTAGCAGCATTTATCTGGGTAAATGTTAATGGGTAACTCTGGTCAGAGATTCTGAGGCACTGAAGGCATTCCCAGGGTACCTTTTTATGTGGGTAACACATTTGCACCTGCCCTTATCATAAAATATCATTGCATTGTGTACAAAATCAGTCTTTATGCTGAGAGCTTCTAAACCAGATGTACCACCACTTTCTTTTGGCTTGACCTTGGGGCCAAGTTCACTCTGCTCCTTTTCATGAATGATTGATGGCATCTGGCCTTTGGGCATGGGCTAAGTCTGCTTTTAGAAGGAAAGATACTGTTTCATTTTTCTGCATTATAGCAGACTCTACCTTTTCAAGACAGTTTTGAAAAAATACAGTACCAAAGATTAGTACTATAGAAAGCTACACAGGCTGATAAGAACATAGTTGGCATACTGGGTCAAACCTAGGGTCCACTAAGCCCAGCATCCTCTTTCTAGCAGTGATCAGTCCAGGTTACAAGTTCCTGGCAAGTACCCAAACATTAAAAAAAAAATAAAATCCCATGCCAGCAATAGCAATGACTATTCCTTAAGTCAACTTGATAAATACCAGTAAATGGACACTCCAGGAACATATCCAAACCTTGTTTTAAACCCAGCTTTGCTAACTACCCTAACCACATTCTCTGGCAACAAATTCCAGAGCTTGATTGTGAGTGAGAATTTTCCCCTATTTTGTTTTAAATGTGGTACTTGCTAGTTTCATGGAGTGCTCCCTAGGCCTTGTATTATCTGAAAAAATAACCATTTCACACTTACCCATTCTAGGCCTCTGAAGATTTTATAGATTTCTACCATATTCTCCCCCCCCCAACCCCTCAGCTGTCTCTTCTCCATGCTGAACAGGCCTAACCTCCTTTAGCCTTTCCTCAAAGGTGAGCTGTTATATCTCCTTTATCATTTTGATTGTATTTCTCTGTACCTTCTCAGGTACAACTATACCTCTTGAGATGCAGTGGCCAGAACTGCACACCATACTCAAGGTGCAGTCTTTCCATGGAGCAATAGAGGCATTGACATTCTCTGCTTTATTCACTATTCCCTTCCTAAGAACATAAGAAATTGCCATGCTGTGTCAGACCAAGGGTCCATCAAGCCCAGCATCCTGTTTCCAACAGAGTCCAAACCAGGCCACAAGAACTGGCAATTATCCGAACACTAAGAAGATCCCATGCTACTGATGCAATTAATAGCAGTGGCTATTCCCTAAGTAAACTTGATTAATAGCCATTATGGACTTCTCCGCCAAGAACTTATCCAAACCTTTTTTGAACCCAGCTACACTAACTGCACTAACCACATCCTCTGGCAACAAATTCCAGAGCTTTATTGTGCATTGAGTGAGAATTTTCTCTGATTAGTCTTAAATGTGATACTTGCTAACTTCATGGAATGCCCCCTAGTCCTATTATCCGTAAGTGTAAATAACTGAGTAACATCTACTCTTTAAAGACCTCTATCATATCCCCCCTCAACAGTCTCTTCTCCAAGCTGAACAGCCCTAACCTCTTCAGCCTTTCCTCATAGGGGAGCTGTTCCATCCCCTTTAACATTTTGGTTGCTCTTCTCTGTACCTTCTCCATCACAACTATCTTGAGATGTGGCGACCAGCATTGTACACAGTATTCAAGGTGTGGTCTCACCATGGAGCAATATAGAGGCATTATGACATTCTGTTTTATTAACCATTCCCTTCCTAATTCCTAAAATTCTGTTTGCTTTTTTGACTGCTGCAGCGCACTGAGCAGACTATTTTAAAGTATTATTCACTATGATGCCTAGATCTTTTCCTGGCTGGTAGCTCCTAATATGGAAACTAACATGTAACAACAGCAAGGGTTATTTTTCCCTATATGCAACACCTTGCACTTGTCCACATTAAATTTCATCTGCCATTTGGACGTCCAATCTTCCAGTCTTGCAAGGTCCTCCTGTAATGTATATCTGCTTGTGATTTAACTACTCTGAGTTTTGTATCATCCGTAAAGTTGATAACCTCACTCATCGTATTCCTTTCCAGATCATTTATATATATTGAAAAGCACCAGTCTAAGTACAGATCCCTGAGGCACTTCACTGTTTACCCTTTTCCACTGAGAAAATTGACCATTTAATCCTACTGTTTCCTGTCTTTTAACCAGTTTGTAATCCACGAAAGGACATCACCTCCTATCCCATGACTTTTTAGTTTTTGTAGAAACCTCTCATGAGGGACTGTCAAACACTTTCTGAAAATCCAAATACACTATATCTACCGGTTCACCTTTATCCACATGTTTGTTAACCCTTCAAAAAAATGAAGCAGATTTGTTAGGCAAGACTTCCCTTGGGTAAATCCATGTTGACTGTGTTCCATTAAATCATGTCTTTCTATATGCTCTACGATTTTGATCTTGAGAATAGTTTCCACTATTTTTCCCAGCACTGAAGTTAGGCTCACTGGTCTGTAGTTACCCAGATCGCCCCTGGAGCCTTTTTAAAATATTGGTTACATTGGCCAGTCTTCAGGTACAATGGATGATTTTAATGATAGGTTACAAATTTTTACTAGTTCATGGGGCCAAGTACCCCAGATCATGCCTGGCCATCACTTTGACGTGGTTGGTTAAAAGTCCATGTGCCCTGCCCCATGCCTTCGCCTATATCACCTTATGCTGGTCAGTGGCATTGCCTATCATGTGGTGATGCGTATGGTGGGGGGAGGAGGGTGGTTCAGAGCTGGATGCTCAGGATGTCATGTCCCTGCCAGAAGATGACAGTAGATTTAAATCCTCATGCTGGCTTCTGCCCTTCTTTGTCCATGCTGCAGAGACCAAAGCAGCTTGTCAGTTGCCCAAAAGATTGCCACAGCATTTTTGTTCTTTATTCATGCTGAACATGTAGCCTTCAGGTCCAAAAAAAGCTGGGAGCATTCCATGAGGAGCAGCCATAATCTGAATCCACACAGCTAAGTAGATGAGTGGACAGAAGATTTTAGTGGTGATTGCAGGAGGACTGTAGATGTGTTTTCCCCCAACTATAATGAAAGGCAACCCTTAGCTGCAATCTGGTCACCTACACCACTGCAGACATGAGCACACCAGTGGGGAAGCAATGCAAGGCAACTTGGGGTAGGAAGAAGCAAGGAGCCATAAGGTCACCCAGCAGTTCAGGCACAAATGAGACAGGAGCAGGACTGCAGCAGCAGCATGAAGGATTAGGAAGAAAGCCATCTGTACACAGGCTGGCTGGGGTCCCAGTACAAGGATATATGGTATGAGGGCAATAGTTAACTGGTAATTTACCAATCTGGAAGGGCCAGCAACTTGGGATCGTGGCCAAGGCAACTGAGCAGCCCATATGATAGGCCTCATGGGGTCCTGGGGGTCCACAAACTAATCACCTTCCTCAGGCACAAGGTGGTAGGGGATGGTGACGACAGTGGGCAATGAGAATGCATCCAGGCTTTTGTGGAACATACCCTTGGCCACCCCAAAATTTGGGGCCTTTGGATGCCACCAAGTCAGACACAAGGAGTGACCTTGCATGGTGCTGCTCAGAGATCAGCCTAGGGGCCTCAGCAGTCAACCAACCCAGCAACATACCTGACCAATCGAATGCCAAAGGATGGGCAGACAACTAACTGGGGCAGTCCCAAAACTATTGCCAGCAAAAAGGTGGTGATGCCCCTAGGAGAAACGACTGCATTGGGATGGATCCAGCTGACAACCCAGCACTGTCCAAGGTCGAGACCCAACTTTCTTGGTGGGCCAGCCACCAGTGCGGTGGTGAGCGCAACAATGAATCTCAATATCTGAATCAAGGCTGAGTTATCAGTGAACCGGGTGGGTCAGGTTTCTGTATTGAAGGGCACTACACTGAAAACTGAGAAGAGAGCAGACAGGTCAGGCTCTAGTTCAAATAGCTCCTCAGATTCCTCTGACTACAGCCCTAGTGGGTGACCCAGAGTCAGTTGAGGTGTCCAGGGTTCCCCCAGTGCTAACAATGTCACATTTATTGGAGAGCGTCACAAACTTTGCAAAAAGATTATAAAGCAGGAATATAGACATTCCAAATCTTGGAAGGGTGACAGGAAGAGGGATAGGGCAGAGTGGACAAGACCATGTCTCAGAATATTGTCAATTGGACAAGAGCTTTTCTGAGTGCCATTGGATAGGACAATCCCTTGCAGTATGGCCCCCATGCTGAGTCATGCTGACACCATTTTGGAAGAGTACAATGGCTGAGTGTGGCTGCACTACAAGTGATTCCATGACAAGATAGAGGAAAATCACTTTGTCTTGGGGCACTCAGTATGTAGGATTATGGTTAAAGCAGATGACCAGTAAGGAGAGTGATGCTGGAGCCAAGAAGTAAGGCAACTATGAAAGCTAATCATGCCCAATTGCTGACTAATACCAATAACATGCCCTGTAATATTGAAATTAGAGGATCTTGACTTTGATCTTTTGGGTTGTCCTATCCCCTGGGTCTGTAAGTGGTGGTGTTTGGAGTGGAGCTATCTAAATGTGTTTTTTTCGCTGGTTTGGCTTGAGGCTGATCTTTCCTCTTTAAGGCAGTGGCACAGCACCTTACATAATGTTTATGGAGTTGTTGGCAATTCATTCTTCCTTCACGTGTATAAAGATTTTTGGAAACCTATATTCAGAGCCTTTCTGGCAGAGCTAGAAGCTTGAATAGTTTATAGTGGCTTGAAATGGCACATGGACAATGGGTATGTAATTGGTATTTGTACCCCTGAGTTCTGCATATAGAAATTTAAGGTTTGGGGTATTATAACAATCATTGGAGTCTGGATGTACCAGAATAGACATCCTGGCCAAGTTATTTACATGAATGCCATTGGAAATTCATGGGATTCAGAAAGGAGGATCGTAAGACAATCTAGAAAAGGGAAGCCAGTTTACAAACTGACCTTGTATTTTTCGAGGACTGTATTCAGTTATAAGCCATTCATTGTTCTTTACAAGGCATCATTGCAGTCTGTTTTCAAAGTTTTGTGCTATATTGCTTGAATAAAGAGTTTTAAACATTAAAATAGTTTACATGTATGTAGTTTATACAGAAAAGTAGCTGCAAATGTGGGATGTGAGTTTGTGTGAACATGGAATTTAAGGATATTGCTATGAGCTAAACTTGTGACCATCCACCTGACCATTCCTGAAATGGAAAAAGCAGTTTCAGCCTGAAAAGCTTAGTCTTCTGCAGGCTCAGCATAATAAAATGAGTGTGCTGAACATCAGTCACATTTTTCCTTACTCATATGATAAAGATATGCTTGATGCAGTAAGCTTATAGTATGAAAAATGCATAAAGAGATTAAATGTAAAGTGTGCTAACCTGAAAATGTACAAAAAATGCAAAATATCTGTGCATATTTTCATTGCAGAAAACTTGTGCAGAAGTCGAGTATAGGACCTCTACCATGATTTAGCCCCAGGAATGTGATGCTACCTGTGACTAGGATTTAAATTTTAAATGTTAAGCCTGCCCACCACTCTGCATTGGAGTGCAATAGCTAATGCTGTCATCAGCATCTGAATTTATGTATGAAGGTGTTGATCGGTATGCATGTCTTTATACACGCTTTGTGTGCAAAATTCCTTGCCACGTTGGAATAGTTTGCACACAAGGTTTGCTCGGCAAAGCTTTCAGTTTTATTACATAGTGTCCTGTGATGGGAGAGCAGCTTTTTAAGTAATCAATATGAAGATGTCTGAATGTTTAAAGGGTTTTTGCCATATAACAAAGTTGTAGAAACCAGTACTGTTGCAGAATAGATAGGACAGTGGTAGGAACAGAGTGGGTGGGGAAAGCTGCAATATCTAAAAACAACCCACCTTTCACTTAAGAGCAGAGGCAGACAGGTGATGAGCAGAAAATGGACAGATTAAAGTGCGCATGGCTTACTGGCTACACACAGATTGATGTGGGCCTCACTAGTTTTTGGTAGGTGCTTAGATCACTGGTTCTCAACCTTTTTCTCATTGACACACCTGACAGACACTGCTCATTACAATCTATAGTGGGGGGAAGCCCCATATTACTCTTAATGTCAGAGAAAAATGAGTACTCTCTCTGAACATTATATAAACTAGTAAAACTCCCATACCAGAAGAGCACCAGCTTTCAGCACTCTAATTGTAGCCACCTTACCTAAGAAAATTACACCAGGCCTTAAAACTCCAGTACTGTTAGGAAAATGGAACAAGCCAGGCTGCTATAGAGCCCTACCTAGAAACTACATGCTGCAGAATACCTCACTTCAATCATGTGTAAACCTCCCCTAACAGACATTCATTTGCATATCACATCTGTTTACAAATAACAGGGTTAATAACACATGAAATGTGGAAAGAGAAAAATAGTTACATGAAACGGGGATGAAGGAACAAGTTGGCAGAGTAGAGGAAGTGAACAGGTCCTGAGGGACTAGAGTAGAGCGCAGAAAGATTGAATAACTATTTACACAAGATTGTATTAAACTATGTTCAAAAGTTAGCTGCTTGTTCATTTAGGCTTCAAAGTTCCTTTGGGGGAGGATAGGATGCTTTAGAGACCATAAAGCATAAATAAACATGCAGACAAACTGAACTGGAAACAATAAGCCAGAGTCTCTGTATGCAGTGCAACAAAGGAGAGAAATCACCAGTCATAAAATAAAGCAAGAAATATAAAATCAATAGCAGTAAAACCATACTAATAAACAGATTATTTCAAAACAGCTGATGAATAGAATATCAATGATTAAGTCAAAGATTTTCTAGACACCAATAAAATATTTCAAAACAGCATACTGGAAACACTTGATTTCCAGGTGCCATGAGATTGAATTAGGAGGAAGGGAGGTTGCTTGCAACTTTCTCCTGTCACACAGGCGTTCATACACATGCTCGCTTGCTCACACAGGTAGGTAGCAGAAGCAACAGCCGCTGCCTCTTCCAGCCCTCGTGGCCTTGAGAAAGGAGTCCCACTGGACATGGGGGCTGAGGATGCTCTTCTTTGCTCCGGGCCACACTGCTCTTTGGGCAGATGCTGCATACACTTTACCTAGCATGGTCTCTTCTCGTGCAGCTGCTGCTCACCACTTCTTCCAGGCTGCAGGGGGTTGGAAGAAGACATACTGGTGCTGCCGACTCCAGCTCTCATGCCACGTTCCACCTGAGTATAGGAAGAGTTCCCATTTTGCTGGGATGGGGGGAGTAGCTGAGCTAGGGGGGACAGAAGTGTGGCAACACACAGATTTGAAAAATGCTGGTTTAGATCATTGGCTGGTGGACTGTGGACAGATTTTGAAAGTCAGTTGTGTTTTCAAGATATCTGTAGTGAATATGGAAGGCATTCACTGCAGCTTGTGTGTAAATTAATCTCATGCGTATTCAGGATATCTTAAACCTGTGACTGGGAAAACCACTGGTCTAGGTTATTAAAGCTTGAGGGTAAGAAATGGGGTGACTTGAGTTGGATTAATTATGGAGCTCAGATTTACAGGGTGGTAGAGAACCAAAGATGATGAGAAAAAATCAGATTTGGATATGGAGTCATATCCTAAAAGTGCTCAAGCTTCTATGGCTGGTAACTGGGATATTTCTTTGGGCCCTGAATCAATGAGCTGGTCTTTCTATCATTTACCATTTCACCATGAAGTAGCATCCTCAAACTGTCATTCATAGAATCCATCAAAACACCACTCCACTCAGGAGGGAACACTTACTATTTTCAACCCAATTCTTTTACACATTAATACATGTAGGGAATTGGTATCAGAACGGATAGTGCTCTTTGAATGTCCAGGCTCTTGCCTGCAGTGGGCTTCAACCAGCATCATACATGAGCACCAGGTTTCATGTCATTTACTACTTCCCACAAACTATTTAAACTTCAAATTGAATTTTACTTAAGTATAAGAAAAAAATTTCAGAAGATAAATGAATAAAATAGTAGTGTGTAGGAAGAAGTAAATGACGTGAAACCTGGTGCTCAGGTATGATGCTGGTTGAAGCCCACTGCAGGCAAGAGCCTGGACATTCAAAGAGCACTATCCATTCTGATACCAATTCCCTACATGTATTAATGTGTAAAAGAATTGGGTTGAAAATAGTAAGTGTTCCCTCCTGAGTGGAGTGGTGTTTTGAGCCATTGTCAGTAATATTCATAGAATCCAGCCAGGAAAACACTGCATATTGACTGAATGCTGTAAAGCAGTTTGCCAAGCCTTTCCTGGAGGCACACCTAACCAGTTTGATTTTCAGCCTATCTAATGAACATAAGATTTGCATACACTGGTTCTTCAGTATATGCAAATCTTTCATATTCCCTGTAGCAATCCCAAAACTCCACTGGAGAGGTGAGCCTGTAGGAGAGGTGTTGGGGAAATGCTGCCTTAATCTCCACTTTCCAAGTCTCTTCCATTGTCCCCATAGCCAGTTGGATTTTTCAGGATATCTAGGAGACCTTTGCCTATATTTACTAGGGATTCAGTGTATGCAGATTTCTCATATATGCCTTGTGAATAGCCTGAAAATCCAACTGGCTATGGGGACAGTAGGTATAGAGTTGAGAATCTCTGGTTTGAGAATAAAACCTCTCAAAGTCCATCCATTATGTTGTGACACAATAGTGGAGCACTTGGTGACATTGGCCCATTCATCTATTTAAATCTTTGTTCATGTCCTTTTTAGCTTGTTTTTCTTCTCTTCTCCCCTCCTCCCCTTCTGTGCTTTAGTTCTGATTTCTGGTGGCAGGGGACTGTCTTGGTCTATTACTCCCCCATGCAACATGGTGGTGGGAGTCTGCCCTAGGCCATGGCCCGAGCTCCTCAGTGCAGCCCAGCAGTTGCTTCATTCAGGGCAGCAACTCCTTAAGCTGGGGCAGCAGTAGGTGCCATGTGCTAAATTTTGGTTGCCAGGGCATCCATGGATTAAATGCCTATGTTGGTCTTGCCTTTAGTTCCAGGGGTCCCAGGAATTCATTTTACTACCACCTTGCAGGCTTTTTGTCCAGTACTGGATCCTTACCCAGCTTAGTGAAGTATTTGTCTGCAGGTAAAGATGACTTCTTGACCCACTCGTTCTCCAGTTGTCCCTGCCCATTGTCGACACAGATTCTGCATGATCTTTGATCATTTCCTGCCGTTGTCCTTGCCACGGTTTTCTTGAAGTTGGGGAAGCCATTAGTAAATGGGAAATATATAGATGTTAGACACTGTAATTGGAAATTATTTACTGTAAGTGGAACCTGTACCTGATTGGGTAGATGCCTGCAGACAAGACCTTCAGTTGCAATATTATGAATGTACTAAACTTAGGGAACAATTGAGATACTAGAATTAGTATATTTGACATCTCCCTTCCCAGTTTATAGCAATCATGATTGCCAATAAATACCTATGGATTTGGCCATCTGTTAAGTAGATTCCTCAATGCACTTAACAGGTAAACTTTACTATAACATACCTTTATTTTTTGTCTTGGTGAAAGCTTTGTTGCATGTTCTGTTGGAAATGTTACCTGCTCTGATTAAAATCTGTCCTGTCTTGGGCTTTGTAAGTGAATTAACTTGTCCCTGTTGCTGTGTAGTAAGTATACTGATCTGGACTTTTGCTTGCTTGCTTTGTCCCTTTGCAGCTGCACAGCTTTATTTCTGCTGAGGTCACATTGTATTTCTTTTTCAGATGAGACCCTTTTTGCTCTTCCTGTTGCATCTGCACCTCTGATGCACTCCTCTGCAGGCAAGTCTTTTCCGCTAGCCTTTTCTACTACAGTATGTCAACTTTTACATCTTGTGTTGCATTTATCCCCCTTGCCTCTAATTTTCATTGTCCTCTAGAATATAGGCAGAATATCTAGAATGTCCTCTAGCAGTTTGTTCAGTGATAACTTAAATGAAGTCAGCTCGGCAGTATTTGTGGTAAAGTATATTAGCATGATGGACCTTTTTTTTTTTTTTTTTTTACATAAATGGGTACTGTTAATACAGCCCTAGATGAGGTGATATGTCCAGTTTGGGTAGACTATAGGGATTGTATAGTGGAAGGTAATGGAGAAACCATTTAGGGGATGACTTTTTTAATGCATACAAACCATGTCAAATTCTAGGAACACCTTATGTAAGGGAGGAAATATTACAGAACTGTTTGGCCTCTTAGTGTCTGCAGCAGCATTGTGTACTTGACACCTCTTGGGAAATCAGTCCTGGAGCATTAAGCCCATTAGGCAAACTGGATATTTTATGGTGCTGTAGCCAACTGAAAGATTAAGTTTTTCTTGGCTTTACAATTAGATTATATAGCTGAACATGCTGATTAAACCTGTGAATAGCAGGAAGCTTTCAACATGGTAACTTTCTGCAGTGTGGATTAGTGAGTAACCAGACTTGGCAAATAGTATTTACTTGCCCACACTTCTATATCTAGTAACTCGAATCAAAATAAATTCCATATTAACCTTTTAAAGCAAAAATTACATTTGAGGTATGGCAGTAAGGTTTGGAGAAAACTGTCCTGGCATGTTTACACTGCACAATGTTGCTGCTCCTATTACTTTACTGTGTGCTTGCTAGTGCAGTTTTGATTAACATTTTACCACTGTTCTGCTTTTTGCTGAAATGACTGTTTCTTGCTGGGTGATGGGTTGAAATGGGATAACACTTTTTTTGAAGTCTTGTTTGTATGGTCTCTAACTTTCCTTTCTGTCCATGGTCACAGAAGTTCTGGACTTGCAGGAGCATCCATATCTATCAGCTGGCCAAGAGGATATTCCATCTATGCTGCTTGAACCTGCTGCTTCTCTTCCTTCTCTGTCTCCTCTTTCTACCGAGCCTGTTAAAGAACACATGTTCTTTAATACGTTTTTACCTGAGCTGCCTGTAGATGGAACAAAACAGGAGCCCCTAACAAAGATGGCTGTACCCTCTACAGAGAACATGGAAACTTTGTCTTCCTTTGGAGAGAAAGGTAGTGGAAGAGCGGTAGGGCTGGGTCGTTCAGAAATGGAATCTCAGTTTATTTTGCCTCCTGTATGGGAGGCTTCTGTGCTAGATGATGTGGAGGAAGAAATGGAGACTCGTGGAAAAGATTCCTTGGACAAAACCCAAGCATTTAAGCAAGAACCTGCTTCTGAAGTTCATAGTCCTCAAATAGTTTACTACGCTAGAGAGACTTTTACTGAGAAAGTGAAATCTGAAGGTTTCCCCGGTGAATATGGTCCTCAAGGAGCTTTTAAAGAACATAGTCCTATGAAAGAAGAATATGTAGACTTCAAACCATTTGAACCAGTAAAGGTTGCTGGCCATGAAGCGAGAGAATCTGATACTGTTAATGTAGGTAATGTGGGTAAGACCATGGTACAAAAGACTATGAAGAATATGAATCTGGACAGTATAACACAGACCTTGCCTCTCTTGCCCCAGAAGCCTATAGTATTCCTAAACTTGATACAACTGTAGCATATGATACGATTCATCTGGTTTCTTCAGAAAATAAAACTGATGAAGGAAAGAGAGAAGAAATTGGAGACAAGTTGAGCAGTGTATGTTCCGGTATTGCCGCAGCAAGCCCACTCTTTGAATCTCTGAGTCACAGGTTGGATTATGTTACCACAGATAGTTTGCCAGTGAGTCTCACAACTGCCGTCGCAAGTATGCCTGATGGTCTTACTCCTGACTTAGTGCAAGAAGCCTATGAAAGTGAAATGTATGATGGAACATGTACAAAACCTTACGAGTCAAAGATTGATTTAGTCCAAATGACATCTGAATTGCCTCAAGAGCCTCAAAGTCCTGTAGAACAGCTCTCGCCTTTTGAAGAGTGCGAAGCCCTCACCTCACCACTTTTGCCTGATATTGTCATGGAAGCTCCATTAAGTGCTGGTGCTGCCACCAGCACAGATAGTACTAACCTGCAATCTGATGCCTCCCCATTTGAGGATCTTGTGCCACCTCTTGTAAGTGAGGAGAAGATAAAGTTGGAGTCTGAAAAGCCACCGTCCTACGAGGAGGCTGTGAAGGTGCCATTATCACATGCACACGAAGAGATGGATGATACTGTGAAACTGACTAAATTGGCAGACATTAAGGGGGCCGCTTTTGAAGAAGAGACTCCTTATATATCAATTGCGTGTGATCTAGTTAAAGAAAGTAAAGTGTCGGATGACTTCCAGGACTATTCAAGAACAGCAACTAAGGACTTTCCTTCCCAGCCTGTGTCTGAGCTTTCACAGCAGTTTGAAGTTTCATCTAAATCTGATCAGGTTGACACAACTGATATATGGCTGCCCAAAGCCAATCAAAAAGAAATGAAAACTATTCTGAGAGAAGATCCTCTAGAAACCTCTTTAGTAGGACATGAAAGCAGGGATATATTTGATTCAGTATCTGTCTCTAAAAAGACTTACTTGGAGTCTTTCCAGCCAGAAACACACATTTTAGAAGAAACCGTGGCTGCATTGGCAGACGAGTCCACTTTCACTGAGCCTAAGAAAGAAGAGAAACCTCTTCAAATGGAGGAACTGGGCAAAGTAGCTTATTCAACCAAAGAACCAGACTATACAAAGGAATTGAAAAAAGATAAAGATGCTAGAGAATTATCTGCTCCAATAATAGAAGACCTAGGGGCATCCTCTGTAGGCCACAAAATGGCTGCTCCTACTGAAATGGGATTGAGTGTGGCTAAGGCAAAGAATGACAAAGCTCAGACTCTGCTGGAGGATGAAACAAAGCAAATGTCTCGCACAGAACCGCTCCATGACCTCTCGCCACTGAATATGCAGGTGAAAATGAGTGCAGACCCTCACGCCTTGGGAAAGTCAGCTGCTACTTTAAACAAAGAAGTGCCCGAAGGAGGCAGTGCTCCACTGGTCCCTGAAGTCTATTCTTCTAAGGAGAAGTTAGAGGGTACAGTAAAGCCCCAGGGTCCTTCAGAAGATGAACTTTCTTCCAGCAAAGTGAAAAGTGTGCGAGAGGGAGAGCCTTCATCGATAGAGGCTGCTGGTAGTCTTTCAGCAGCGCTGAGCAAAGCATCAGGTAATCTGCCTCCACTGTTCTTTGCTTCTCACTTAATTTGTGCTGTTCCTGTTTTTCATTGGTCATATTCTGATTTCCTATTAACATTTTTGCTTTGTCATTTCATGCAGTTGTGCTTAATACCACAGCATAGTGCATCTTTTGATTTGTATGTATGCCTAGTGACTTGACAATGCAGGACTTTTTTTTTTAAACCCTTTCTTAGGTTGCCCAGAACTAAGCTCTTCTGTTTTGAATGTGTCTCCTATGCTTTCTCATTGGCTATTTTCTACTGTCCCTCATATGGACCCAGAATGGTGACCTCTTTAAAGCGGTCATCGGTGGTCCTTGTCAGATGGGCAACAGGACTGCCCTAAATTGATGTGCTTCAGTGGCAAGCACATCCTCTCATCTTCCATATGGTTCCTTGTGAACCCAGGCTGCCTCCAGCAGAACTGTAGCGCATCCTAAGGCAGGTAATCTTACATGTTTTAACTTTGCGCTATACGATAAAATATTATAAAAAAACTTTTTTTTTCAAAAACCTGGAACCAAACAGTCCAGCACCACTGGGCATGGTCATTGCGGTTGCCTTGGTTTAATCTTGTCTGCCACTTGTCAAGTTAACTTGCACCTCTGAACACGTTCCTTCCCATGTTTGCACTGAGCATCGGAGTCTTAGAAATGGATTTTGTTCCAGAACCACCTCATACGTTTTCCAAATAGTCCAAATAAACACAAGTTGAAGGATGCACAGATGTCCCAGATAGAAAGTTATCCAATAGTTGTACAAAATGATACTGTTTTCCCAGTATACTGTAGCTATAAAGGAGTGGTATAATCATTAATCGAGTAACCAGTGCCTCTCAAGAGTGAGTGTCCCAGCAAAATCCTCCTCCCTGGGCTCAGGCTCTGACTTTATTCGACAATATCTCAAATCTCCTGCTGCTTGTTCCAACCCTTCCGTCATAACCCCATAGCAACCAGACAGCACTGGGGACAACGGGAAGAGCAGGGAGCCAGCACCGCACTGCAGAGAAGCCTCTGCTCCTCGCCCCCATTTCCTACCTAGAGTACAGTGCTCCTCTCCTGGGCTCCAGCACTTGAGACTCAAGTTGACAGCAGAATAGCCAGCTGGAGCTCCAGTTAGGCAAGAATGATTTGTGGGAAGGGGGGTGAGGAGAGAAATGGGTGAATGCTTGGGGGGCAGGAGGCACAGAATGCTGCTACAATATTATGCATTGCTACTTGAAGGGCCAGCAAAAGAATTGGGAGGACCAGCTGGGGGCATATCAGGGGAGGGAACAAGTGTCCCAGATTTATCCACCAGGACACTAGTAATCTTACCCTCCTTACCACTGGCAGAAAGAGCAGTCCTTACCTGGATGTGACTCCTTTGCCAGCTTCAGTCTGATCTTCAAATGTGTGGGGGCCCTGTAATCTCGCAAGACACACTAGTTCCAAAAGTTCAGGAGTCAGATTGAAGCTGGCAAAATGAGGTGCACAAGTAAAAAAATGCTAACTTCTTTCTGCTGGAGGGAGGGGGAGAATAATTTTACTGTGCCGTGAGGATTGAACAGTGTGCTGTAAAATATAAAGGCTGGGAAGCACTGACCTAAAGGCAAGACACAGAATGTATAACTGGTGACAAATTGCTGTAAAATTGCTTATTAATCTGATTACAGCATTGCTACAGTATGCTGGGAAATAGTATCACTTGTTGCTTATTTTGGTTCCAAATAAGATTGCCCTAGTACTTTGTTCTCTTTGATAGCTAGGTTACAACAGAAGCCCTATTTGATCTGCCACAGTAGGGACAGTTTTATAGAATTATAATACTATTTTGCAATTTAAAGAAGATATAGTTCAGACAGTGCTGTATCTGCCAAACTGTAGAACCTTTTACTATAACTTCAGTGCTAATGGAAAAAATGAGTGTTCATTTTTGTGTGGCCTGGATGTCTGCAGAGGCAATAGCCTGGATGGTACAAAAAGCTTTGTTTGTGTTTTTGGTTTTTTTTTTGTTTGACCCTGCATTCTCCTGGTCTTTTGGGCTTCCAGCTCAGTCTGGACCAAATCGGACACGAGTCTTCATGTGTAGTGTCCCCTCCCAACTTGTTGTCCAGTCACTACAGTGACAGCCAAGGGCTTGGCACCAGGGCTCCTTATCTTGGTCCTTAATCAGCTAGTAGGTATCACCAGTGCCCGAGAGCAGGAATCTGAGGTTGTACTGCACTGAGCCACCATGCTGGCCCTTCTTTCCTTTTCATCACTTTATTTAGATGAGAGCTTTTTGAGGATCGGATTTGCTTTGCTGATTCCTTAGCTGGAAAGCAAGACCAACATTTTGCCATTTTGCACTGTCTGACTTAAAACACAGTAAGAGAACTGCCTTTTTTTCCCCCTAGGGCTACTTGTGTACCAAAAGGCTTTTTTCCATTGGTCTTTATTTGGTTTTTGTTAAACTTGGTGAAAATGCCTGCACTGCCTCTCTGGAACAGTCCCTGTAGACGTGGGGATAATCTTCAATATAAAAGTAGCTCCTGTAGGTGCCTTCTACACACCACCAGATGGTGGTCATGGTGGAACTAGCTTAGTTCATGTACTTTCAGACTATAAGTGCTAGATATTTGCCACCTTTTGTCTTGTCCACAGTGGTTCACATTGGGTGGTTTGGTACTTGATCCAGATGTATCCCTGTGAACAAGGTGGAGGTATAGATATCCTGGAGTTTGGGAGGAAGCATAGTGAGGTTTGAGGTATTCCTTTTTATGAAAATAGAATAAAAATCTATTTAGAGTAAATAGCAGAAACACGCACGTCTATTATAATTTTAATACTTTCCCTATGGTAGATAAACTAAAATTAGATGTAGCTGCCTTTTTATTGCTGATTCTTTCAGTAGATTTGCAATGTGAAAAATTTGTGTATAGAAAGAAATGACTGAGTGGGAAGGTGGAGACTTTTCAAACCATCTGCAAATCAAAGGTGAAAGGGAGGACTGTTGGCCATAAAAATGTAAGTTCAAAGACCGATTGGAAGTGTCATCGTTTTTTTTTTTTTTTTGTAAGGCTGGCATGTTTAGATGCAAGCTTTTGTAAGGCTGGCATATTTAGATGCAGGCTTTTGCGACTACCTAGGTCCCTTTTCTGCAGCATTTAGTTTTCTTGTAAATGCACAGCGTGGTGGGACTACTTAGAGCAGAGGTTCTCAACCATTTTTCTGTTGGGACACCCTGAATACATAACTGTCACGGGGCTAAATGTAAACATACTTTGCATCCACAGAAATCCCCCAACAATGGGTACAGAGCAGAACTAGGACACTTGCCTTACAACTCACCATACAAAAGATTTGTCATCTCAGTAACAGCAACACAAACTCCCCCCCTACTTCCAGGTGCAATATCCCTACTTATGAAAAGACAGCAATTTACCACCAATGCATGTCCTAATTAGAAAACGCAATAAATAAGACTGATACAGTGCCTACATGCTAGTAAAATCTTACCT
The DNA here is from genome assembly GCF_901001135.1 of Rhinatrema bivittatum. Classification (NCBI taxonomy): domain Eukaryota; kingdom Metazoa; phylum Chordata; class Amphibia; order Gymnophiona; family Rhinatrematidae; genus Rhinatrema; species Rhinatrema bivittatum. The sequence goes on along the minus strand of NC_042617.1, from coordinate 90,102,825 downwards.
CTATCACACACTGAACTTTCAAGTACAGAAAGACCACAGATTACAAATAGAAACAAACTCAAATGGAAACCCAAAAAAGCCACTCTGCATGCAGTGCAAAACTTCACAAATGGAAACAGAAGTATAGCACCAAACACTCCCAGGATCTGAAATAATGCACACAAACTAATCCGTACAAAGTTATACCTGTCTTATGGCATGCACTCACAGTAACAACCCTACCTATGAAAAGGCAACACTACAAATATTAAACCAGGCTGTAAACACCTAATCTGTTAGGAAAACAGAACAAGCCAAGCTTGCAGAATCTTTATCCTGGTCACACATGCAGAACACAGACCCTCACCATATAACTTTATCACCACTTTATGTTGTAATGTCTGTTTTTCCATTGTTGCACTGCATGGAGTATGGCTTTTTGCTGTTTCCAGTTCAGTTTGTCTGCTCATTTCTATTTATACATTCCTCAAATATAAAATTCTAAAATTATACTAATAGAATAAATGTTTCAAAACTGATATAGATAAATCTAATCATTAAACTCAAACTTCTCCAAACACCAATAAAATATTTCAAAACAGACACTACATAATAACCCAATAATTAAAATGGCAGTCAATCCACAAAAATAAACTTAAAAAAAGCACTTTTACTTACCCTCCTACTCCTTTCCAGTGCAGGCCAGTAGTACACACTTAAAGCTCTGACTTCCCTTCCTTAGGGCCCACAACCAGTCTCCCAGTATCTCTCATCCACACACAAAAACCAGTCACTCTCACACATGCCTTCTCTTACACACACGGTCTCAGTCGCACACATGCTCTCACTTACATGCTGGCTTGCTCTTTCAACCCCCTCCCCCTCCTGAAGCACACATAGCAGCTGCAGCAGCCACTGCCTCCAGCCCCTGTGGTCCAAGAAAAGTCCTATCAGCCGCAGGGACTAACGCAGCTCTGCCTCTTGTTTGCCTCTGCTGCTTCAGGTCAGTGCTGTCACTACTTTTGCAAGCAGCATGGCTCTTCCTATGCGCCCTGCTGAACATCATACCCTCCTCCAGGGTGGGAAGAAGAAAAGGTCATGTTACTGTTGCCGGCTTTCATGAGCACTTCCGCTCGGGCTCGAATTTGCTGATAGTCCAGGCAGGAATGGCAGCAATGCCAAAGTTTCTGCATCTTGCTGGGGTGAGGGGGAGAGAAGTACATAACACACCTGCCGGTGCTTGGCAGCAGTGGTGTCCTTACCCACAGGTTGAGAATTGCTGACTTAGAATAAAATGATGTCCTTGTGGGTCGGCTCGGGCACCGTGCTGTACTGCCATGTGTAAGGTCACCAGTTTGAATGCCCAAGTTAGGTTTTCTCAGCCTAGGTCAGCTGGGAGTGCTGCAGGGGTAGGGTAAAATCTAGGGGTCTGGAAGCAGCCCTAGGGCATGACTTAGTCTCAGGACCCACACTAGAATGACTGGACTAGGAGCAATGGAAGGGAGGGCTTACTAAATAGGGGGGGGGAAATCCCTGGGTAATCATGCATGAAGTATTCTGCTGCCAGAACCCCAGCACCACTTCTGACTGAACTAGAACAAGAGCTACTGGGCCAGAAATGTATTTCTGAAGGCAGTTCTTAATGTGCAGATAAGGTGGTACTTGCAATTAAGACTCCTAGTGGCATGATCATGCCCCCAGGACTGACTTTTGTCTCCTTGCTCTGAAAATGAGTTAAATAGGCTAGCTCTGCTAGTATAAGGATGCACGCCAGTGCTACAAATGGGATTGGGTTTTCAGGATATCCCTGATGCATGCAGTTGGATACACATGCATACTGCCTCATCTCACGTTCATTAAGGATATCCTGAAAACCTGACCCGTTTGTGAGCCTCTAACTGGAAGCAAATACTACAGATGTATGTGGTGCCCAGTAAAACAGGCCTGGAGTTGTTTTAACTGCCACCAGGTTTCACTAAAGCTTAAATGTGGAAATTAGAATGGAAATATTTTAGCCTCTCAAAGGAGAGGAGCCGTATTGTCTGAGCAGCAGTTGAAATGAAAAGGGAGTCTGGCTGGCCCTTTTGCTTTGGGTTGTGCTTGTGCCATCTAGTGTCCTAACCTGGATATTCTGTGTCTAACAAAACTGTAAACCAGTGGTTCCCAAATGAGTCTCAATCTTCATGAGCATTTCAAAGTTTAAAAAAAAAAAAAATCCTGTACTTTCCTAATATGGATGAGGAGAGCAAGGAGCCAGCTGCTTTGTTCTCCCCTCCCACACGTGCCTACTGCTTGCAGAGGGGCCCAGTGCACTGTACAACCCGCAGTCAGGCGCAGGTTGAATAGGCGCTAATCAATCCCCAATGCGATAAGGGGATTAGCGCCTACTCAATGTGCGTCCAACGCGGAATGAATCAAATAGCGCTGATTGCATGTAAATGCATGTAAATGAGGCTTAGACATTCACTCCCAATGTGAAAAAAGTGCGACTCGACACACATTTAACTGTCACTATTAACGCCTGCCAGGAGCAAGCGTTAATAGCTGAGCACATCTAAAACTGCTTTTCTGTACTGCCTCCTACTTATCGTGATATTAAGTAGGATGAAAAATTTAAAGTGAAAAACCAAAAAAAAAAAAAAATCAGGCTCAGGAAACGGACGTTCGACTGACGAGCGTTGGTTTCCTGAACCCTTGGTGGATGGCCAAGACAGAAACAGATAGGGTTCACGCTAGGGTGCCTCCTTGCTAACGTGCCCCCCTAACTTTAATATTGATTGGTGCCCCCCACCTGGGAGTGTTAAGCGCCCACTTTGTACGCTAGCTTATTGCATGGGCCGTAGAGTGACTCGCAGGATCCAGGTAGAATGTGTTTCCTTCCCTCCTTTCCCCATCAGACGCTGCTGCTGCCAGCACACTGGGAAGAAATGTTGCAGGCCTACTCCATCCCCTTTCCTCTGATCATTACTGCTGCCAGCAAGGGCCATAAATTCTGTAGGGCCTGTAACCCCCCCCCCCCCCCCCAGCGCAGTCCTGCCACCACTGCTAGCTGTAGAGATGGCCCGAAGCATCCCTGGGCTGCCTGCCTGCTCTGATTCTTGGGTGGAAAGTTAAAAAGGACTGCTGGGGAAAAGAGGTTGAAAGATGAGGGGGTTGAGAGTGGGTGAGACTGGGTGAGCAAGGAGCTAAGCTAGGGGGAGGGGGTGCTAGAAGAAAATGGATGGTCTGGGGATGTCAGCCTTGAAGTGCAATGAGGGGGTGGGGAGATGGATAAGTCTGCAGAGGTGAGAAATGAGCCTGGGAGAGGAGTTTGAAGGGAGTGACTCTTTCCAAATTAAAAAAAACAAAACAAAAAAAAATTGTGGTTCCCCCCACACACACTTGTTTGGGTTGTTTGAGGTCAGGTGAAGGTTCATATGGTAAAATGGGGTCCTGCTGGCTTACAGTTTGTGAAGTCCTGCTGTAAACAATGTAATAGAGCAAATTAGCATTCAGTGCTCCCTTGTGTCTCCAACCCAAAGTGAAAATAAGGGTGTAAAAAGAAAATGAAAGCAAGTCAAGTCCTTGTGAAATCTTTCCCTGCCTTTTGTTTGCTGCTTTACCTCTTCCTTCAGAAAATATTTACTGTTTTCGTGTGGTCTATATTTGGAAGAACTTGCAGTGCATTCAGATCCCTTCACATTTTCCACATTGCTCAAGATGTGGAATACTTATGTCAGTTTCTAGAAACTTTGCTAGGCATACTGAGCATGCTCTATACCACATGTGCACACAGGGTCCCTCTTCAGGCTTTTTCGTGAAGCTGTGACCCTTACGGTTGAGCTGTTTGAAATTTTTGGCCTAGTGGAAAACTTTTTTTTTTTTTTTGTTTTTGCAACTTGTTTTCCTCTGTTCAGTCACCTGGTCCCTCTTTGTGCCTTCCGTGAGTGTCCCCAGTCAGGGCTTGATGTCTTTGGGTCAGTTTTCTTTCACGGTCTTTCCCTGTGGTGGCGGTGCCTTCTGGTCATTGCTGCCTTCCACCACTGTTCCATTCTTTCACACTTTTGTTTCACTTCATCATGGCCATGTCCAGTTTTCACCAATGCCCCTAGTGCCCACAGACCATGTTGATCACCAATCTGCATGATGTCTGCATCCTTTGCCTGGGGGCATCACATGATTGCAGGGGTTGCTGCTTGTGCAACCAGATGACCCTGAAGGGACTTAGACTTCGGCTTGATAAGGTGAAGCACCTCTTTGGCTGGAAGTCTGACCCATCAGCAGTATCAGCACTGAAATCTTGGAGCTGCACCGATGGGCACCTCTCCATAGACATTGGCAGAATAATCTGTTCTGTCAGTCACTGGTGGTCATGATTGCTGAAGACTGACCACTGTATCTCCTCCAGATCGAGGATGCCAGGTTCATTGTCTTCAACCTTGGGACCAGGGAAAGACCAGGCCGAGCATCATGGGGAAAACCAAGAAGTAACAGCACTAGTCTCCATTAATGCATAGTGCTGGGCATGGGGGTTGCACAGCTTTTGCCATGATGCCCCCAAAGCAACCCTGTGGTAAGGAGCACTGGTCCAGGAAGATCTGACCACCCCTCCTTCCTCCCAGTCAGTGTTTGGCACTGGCAGCATTCAAGGAGGAGCTGGAGTGTTGAGTCTAGCCGGCAGTGGAGCAGACACTGCAGGGCCACGGTCCTGTGGCACAGATGGAGCTGGTATCTCCCATTCTCATACTTCTGGAGAAGCTCAGGTGTGCTATTCAGTGCCTTACTGACCCGGTTGATGTCTGTTCCCAGGTTGGCAATGGTGCCCAGCAGGGCACCAGGGCTTCCTCCAACAATACAGTGGTAGTCACTACCAAACAAGTGAGCAGAGGAAGCTCCACAGAGGCTGGTGGAATTGCTGAGGCCTGTAGCCCCCGGTCCAGTTCCATCCATGTCTGCCAATCTGGATGTTGGCCAAGCACCTAGGGCCCCATTCCCTGTGACATACAGTGAGGATGACCCCTGGGGGGATGATCAGATGGAATTTTCCCTTTGAGGACTCAGATCGCCTGTCAGACCCTTCTCCTCCAGAGGAGCAAAGGAAGTCTCAGCCTGAGGACTTAACCTTCACAGGTTTTGTGAGGTTGGTGGAGGCCATCCTATTCCGGCTATTGACTGAGGTTGATGCTTGAGACCTTCAATTTGTGGAGGCTCCTAAGGAGATTGTGGTGGTCCCAGTGCACAAGATCCTTTTGGCGTTGCTGAGGATTTGGGAACACTCCATGGTGTCTCCTGGCAAGAAGGTGGACAGAGTTTACCTAGTCCAGAAGGCTGTTGGATTTGATAAGTGATAGCTGCCCCACCAGTTAGTGATGGTCAAATCTTCCCTCAAGAGGGCCAATTGTGCTCGGACCCACTCCTCTATGCCCCTGGGGAAACACCACAGAGCGATGGTTGCTCTTGGGAGGTAGGTGTTCCAGGGTGCCATGCTCATTGCCCACATCGCTACCTACAAGCTCTACATGAGTAAATATTCATGGGACATCAGGGTACAGGAGGTGGCTTCAACAGCAGCAGGACACCCTCATGATGCTGGTGTGCAAGGGTTTGTGGAAAACACGAGGCCTGTGTGACCTCTGTTTTCAAAATGGCATCGAGAGTCTCTGCAGCAGGAATCGGCATCTGCAGAATGGTATAGCTATGAGCCTCGGATCTCCAACAGGAGGTACAGGAACAACTTGAAGTGCCATATACAGGAGAGAATTTCTTTGGAGATAGTGAAGAATGCTGTGATCCAACTTTGGGACCATCATGAGACCCTCAAACAACTGTGCCAGCACTCCAGACCAGTCCTCTTCCAGGAGGCTGTCGAGGCAGGGGCCAAGGAAGTCCTTTTGCCAAAGAAAATACTATCTTCCGCTTCTTCGATATCATTCTCTTCAGAGCTCTTGTGGCCATCCCATGCAGCAGAGAGCCCCTAAGCCTCAGCCGGCTCCTCAGTCAAACCTGGGGGACGGGGTTTTGACTGGGCCGCAGGGAGTATCAGCCAGTCGTACGGATCCTCCAGTTGGGGGCAGGCTGTGGTCCTTTGCGAGTCAGTGGCCTAGTGTAACCTCTGATCAGTGGATTCTGTCCATTGTCTGTCAGGGGTACCAATTAAATCTCTTGGCTGTCCGACCAAATGGTCCTCCATGCCCCTATTGGGGGCCAGTAGTGCTAGCAGAGCTCTTCTCCCTCTTAACTGCCAGAGCGGTTGATTCCATTCCACCACAGCAAAGAGGGCATGGATTTTACTCTAGCTACTTCCTGATTCCAAAGAGAACAGGAGGACTTGGTCCCATCCTAGACCTGAGGGCTTTGAACAGTTTCTTAAAAAAAAAAATTTGGTTCTCCCGAGCACTTTGATCCCCCTTTCTGCAAAAAGGGGACTAGTTATGCTCCCTTGACCTAAAGGACTCATACACACATCTAGATCTTCCCAGGTCACAGGAAGTATCTGATTCGTGGTGGGAAAACAGCACTTCTCGTACTGAGTGCCTTTTGGGCTCACATCCACCCCACAGGTATTCACAAAATGCCTGGCCATGGTAGCAGTGTACCTCTGCAGACTGGGAATGCATGTTTTCCCCTGTTTAGATGATTGGCTGGTCAAGAGCACATCTCAGGCAGGGTCAGCCAGATCTAATGCACTTCCACATTCAGATCTGGAAATCACTAGAGTCCATTCTCAACTACCCAAAATCCCATCTTAGTCACCTCAATTGGACTTCATTGGAGCCCTGCTAGACATGGCTGAAGCAAAGGCCTTTCTGCCACACCAGAGGGCTGTCACAGTAGTGGTCATTGCAGCAGATGTTCAACAGCCATCAGCTTGGCACATATTAAGGTTGTTGGACCATATGGCCATGACATCCATGTTACTCCCTTGGCACGATTACACATGTGCAGAGCCCAATGGACCCTGAAGTCTTAGTGGCACAAGCCACATAGAGCCTTCAAGGTCATGTCCAAGTCACCCCATCCCTCCAGGACTCCTTGTCTTGTGGCAGGGAATCTCCTTTTGGAGTCTTAGCTTGCAAATTGTTAACCACGGATATATCTACCCTGGAGTGGGGAGCTCATATGTATGGGCACAGCACCCAGGGCTTATGGTCCTCTCAGGAACATTCATGTCAGATCAACTTTCCTGGAGGTCTGGGCAATCGGGCATGCACTAAATGCTTTTCAGAGATCGGCTGTCCAACAAAATTGTCCTGATCCAGACAGGCAACCAAGTAGCCATGTGCTACGTCAAGCATGGGGATTGTACTTCCTGAGTCAGGAAGCAGTGCAGATCTGGTTATGGGCCCTGTCCCACAGGATGGTGCTCAGGGCCATGTACCTGGCTGGGATGGAGAACTGGTAGCACAGTTGAGTCTTCAGACCCCATGAGTGGTCCCTGGGCGAGGAGATATCAAGCTGGATATTCTGCCTCGGGGGAGCCTGGACATAGACCTGTACACATCCCCCTGCAACTGGAAGGTGCCTCAATTCTGCTCCTTGCACAGGCTAGAGAAACCAGCCTCTGGTGCCCTCACCTTCCTTTGGGGCACAGGTCTTCTGTATGTGTATCCTCAGATTCCCTTAGTGGTGAAGACTGAGAGGACAGAGGGACTGATTCTCAGACCTTCATTGGCCAAGACAGGTCTGGTGTCATCTCAATCAAGAGTGGTCCATCCAGTCACTGATCAGTCTGGGGACTTCCCCAGAGCTTATCACACAGGGCAGGCTGCAGCATCCCAACCTCCAGGCCCTGTTACTCACAGCCTAGATGTTGAGAGGTTAATCCTGCAGCTGCTTGATCTTTCAGAAGATCTCAGGCCCTGGTGGCTTCTAGAAAGCGTTCCACTAGAAAGTCCTATGTACTGAAGTGTAGGAGGCTTTCTGTGTGGTGAGCAGAAGGCCCTAGATCTGTTTTCCTGCCCCCCCCCCACAAAAACTGCTTAATTACCTTCACCTATCAAAGGCTAGCTTGAAAACTGACTCAGTTCATCCTGAGTAATTGGCACATTCCACCATGGTGTGCCCATCTCTGTACAGCCTATAGTTGTATATTTCATGCAGGGCCTGCTTCAGTTGAAGCCTCTCCTAAGGCCTCCCACTGTCTTAGGACATCAACGTGGTGTTAGCTCAGCTGATGAAAGCTCCTTTTGAGTCACTGCTTCTGTGGCAGTCACTTTAGCACACAGGGTCAGTGAGCTCCAGGTCTTAGTGACTTATCCACCTTTATATTAAATTATCATGACAAGGTGATCTTGTGCAAGTTCTTGCCTAAGGTAGTGATGGATTTCCATCTTAACCAGTCAATCATACTGCCAATATTCTTTCTCAGGCTCCATTCACACCAAGGCAAACAAGCATTGCACAGTTTGGACTGCAAGAGAGCCTTAGCCTTCTATCTGGAGCAGACAGAAGCCCTTAATCACCCAACATTTGGTTTCTTTTGATAAGAATAGGTTGGGTGTTGCTGTTGCCAAACACTATTCAATTGGCTAGCAGATTGCATCTCCACCTGTTCTGCCCAGGTGGGGCTGCAGTTTTAGGATCATGTCAAGGCTCATTCTGTCAGCCATGGCAGTGTTGGTGGCCCACCTGCAAGGCTGTGACAGTTCTCTCTACACATTCACATCCTATTACTATGTGGCTAGGGATGGCTGATGTGACACTAGGTTCGGCCAGCCTGTCTTCAGGCCCCTGTTCAAGGTGCAGAACCCAACTGCCCTAACCTAGGGCCCATTGTTTGGGTTCAGGCTGTCTCCTTCTGTTACAAACACCCCTGTTGTACCTATTGGCACCTGGTTAGGTGTCTGGTCCCCTTTTGTATTGGGGAGCAACCTGTAGCTAGAGATTCACCCATGTGTGAATTCTACCATTCTACTTGTCCTAGGAGAAAGCAGAGTTGCTTACTTATAACAGGTGTTCTCCAAGGGCAGCAGGATGTTAGTCCTCATGAAACCCATTCACCACCCTGCAGAGTTGGGTTTCTCCTATTTTTATTTTTCATTGTAATTCTGTTACAAGACTAAAAAGGGACCCATGTGGACACATGGCATAGAGCATGCTCAGTGTACCTAGTCAAAGCTTCTAGAAACAGACAAGTTTTCTGCTCCAGGCTCCATCTGATGTCACCCATGTGAGGACTAACATTCTGCTGTCCTTGGAGAACACCTGTTACAGATGAGCAACTCTGCTTTTTGTTATGTTGTAGCCTTATTCTAAAATGTATATGCATTTTAATGTGGTTCATATTAATCCAAAAAGAGTACAGCTGGCTTGCAGTGGCTATTCACTCATGATGCTGGTGACAAAAGTGCCACGCCAATTGATGAATTGTGAATAGGGGTAACCTGCTAGTGTGGCAGTTGCTACCCTTAACAATTAAGGCATTGGTACTGTTAATGCAACTCCATCAGTGCTCTCTACGGGAATTGGATTCAGACAGCAACCAACAAGGGTCCCGACTTTTACGGTTTGGGGAACAAACATGGAGGTAACTAGCTGATGCAGTGCTTACTACCCATAACCACTAAGCCTGGTACTTTGATGCATCTCCAACCTTGCTCCCTGCTTTCATGGCAATGGTTAATGGAAATTAGATTTAAACAGCATCCGAGGGCCCCGGTTTTTTTTTTTTTTTTTTTTAACAGTTCAGTAAACTGATAAGACCAAACATATCCAGCTAAGTGGCACTGACTGTCAGGCCCAGTGAAATTTAGTCAAACCTTAAAGGTTTCCTGAAATTTTTTGTCCATTGTAGGGGTTCGTTTTCTATTGTTGCTTTGTTTCCTGTTTGAAAAAATATGGCTGGTCCTGCATCTGCTCCTCAGTTCTTACTGCTGCATATTTTGGTATACTTCCATGGATCCATACAGTAGCAGCTAGATATGTTCTTAAATGTTGACAGTGGCTAAATAGGAACCTTTAGAAGCATTAAACCGTATCTGCTTAGGAATTAGAAAAAAATTACTTTCCATTATTTGTATCAGTTTTAATGTAAAGGTTTTGATAGTATCAATGCTTTAATGAAGCAGGTTTTTGTTACCGAGGGGCTGTGAAGTGGCGAACTTGACCCGAGAATAACCTCTGCATGGTAGCCTACGACACTTGCCACAGTTACTGGGCTAGTCCCATATTTATGCTTTGACTCTTTCCTCTGGCCCTGTTTCCTTTTGCTCCCGTGGGTATCCAATACTCAATCAGAACAACCTGCCTTCCCACCTACTTGGCATTTCCCCCCCAGTTTTACAACTCCCTTCCCTCCACACTTTCTATCTAGGCCAGCCATTGCAGCTTCATCCCCTAACTTGGGGTCAGACCATGTCTTCAGACCTGATTTGCATGCATCTAGAGTCTGACCACTAGGTGTCACTGTTGTGTAGTGTCAGAAATGCTCCCCATCCCTACTGCATAACTCAGCTGATTTTACTGCTCTGTTGCTTTTAAAGTTCTACTTTTTACAGAGACAGTTATCTGATTTAGTTCCTTGATTTATTAAGTTTATTAAGATTATTAGAAGATTTCAAGACAAAAGGTGGCTTATGGTATTTAGCTTGATAGAAACGTTTTTTACCCATTTAGAGAGGTTTAAGTTTATAAGTGCCTGCATCTTTATTTTTCATGAAATTTTGTTTCCACTTAAGTGTTTTGTTAGTGTATTTATGTGAGCTTGAATTTCCACTTCTGTGCTGCAGCACAGAGTGAAGCAGTGGATGACTGCAAGGCTGGATATAGTTTCTTGAATTTGAACTGCTTTTCTCTGATACCTTACTGTATCTAGCCCAGAACCATAGTGACCTGAGTAGCGTTCCCTTAGGAACTGTTTTAAGTGTTGCCTTTTACTCTTCCCACAAGGACTGTGAAGGCTTCCACTTCCATCTGAGGGAAGCAGGCCTGTAACAGAATGGGCTCAAACGTTCCTGGCGTGGCAGTGTAGCTTACTAACCACTGGACCGCCTTGTTTCCATATCTTCCTGAAGAACTGAGGCGGCTTACAGGTGTTGCATAGTAGCAGCTTAATACAAATCAATTACAGGCCAGTTAGTCTGACCTTTGATGAGCAAACTAATGGAATCGCTGCTAAAGCAGAGGATAGTGCAGTTTTTAGAATCCAGTGGATTGCAAGATCTGAGGCAGCACTTTTTTACAAGAGAATCTAGTCAGGTGAGCCTGATCAATTTGTGTGACCAGAGTTGGATCAAGGGAATATGCTAGACATAGGGATTTCAGCAAGGCCTTTGACATGGTTCTGCACAGAAGACTTTTAAATAAATTGTTCATCCTTGGTATGGATCCTAGAGTGACTGACTGGGTTGGAAACTGGCTGAGTGGTAGTGATAAATGTAGTTTTCTTTGACAAGGGAGATACTAGCAGTATGCCTCAAGGATCAGTCTTTGGACCAGTTCTTTTCAACACTTTTGTGAGCGACATAATGGAAGGGTTGTTGAGTGGATTGTCACTTTGTCGATACCAAAATCTAACAGGGTGGATAGCTAGGAAGGAGTGGAAAACATGAGGGGTCTAGAGGATATTGAGTGGTCTAAGGTTCGGTAACTAATTAGTGCAGAGTAATGCATTAGAATGCAAAAACCCAAGGGGAAAGGTATAGTATCAAGCTGAAATTCTTCTAAGCACAAAGGAAGAGCAGGAATCTGGGGCTAATTGTATCTGATCTTAAAGTGGCTAAATAAGTGGATAAAGCAATGATAAAAGCCAGGAAGATGCTTGGTTGCACATGGAAAAGAATGGTCAGCAGAAAAAAGGGGGTGATATTGCCTCCTGTATAGGCACCTGATTGGGGTACTGTGTACAGTTCTGGAGACTGCAACTTCAAAAGGATATAGTTGGTCCAGAGGGTGGCTACTAAAATGGTCATTGATCTTCATTCTAAAGCATATGGGGACAGACTTAAACATCTAAATATGTATACTTTAGACCAGTGGGTCTGGACCTTTTGTCATGGCATACCTGGCATTGGGCTCACTTCATGGCACACCAGTACCTTACCTGTCCCCCCACTCCCCTGGCATCATTCTTTTCTACCTTCCCTTTACTCTCCCCTATCTCCCAGCCACTTAAATCACCTTTTGCCTTCTTCCCTCTCCCTTCACTCCACTGCAGTCCTCATCTTCTATCTTCCTTGCAACATAACCTTCTTTTCTTTCCTCTCCCCTGATATCTCAATCAACCTCTCCTACTCTCTCTCCCCTCCTTGGCATCAATTTTCTCTTTCCTTCCCTTCCCCCAGACACCCTAGCTTCCTAGCAGATTCAACTGCCTCTTCTAGCAGCACTTACTTGCTGCTGCTTTCCTCTATACCTGTTTCCCTCTGTAATCAGAACTGCATGGGGCTAGCAGGTCTCAAATCTACAGGGTCCCCCATGCCATTACAGAAGCAGCAGCAGATAAGCGCTGCTGTCTCCCCCTGCTGGTGGGAGGATATCCTGCGGGTCGCCTCTTGTAGAGGAAAGAAACTGAAGACTGTCATGGCACACCAGAATTACAGCTTCGGCACTCTAGTGTACTGCAGCACACTGGTTGGCAAGTGCTACCGTAGAGGAAAAGTGAGAGGGGTTAGACATTCAAATATCTCAAAGGTTTGAATATACAGGGTGGCTGTTGTGTAGAACATCCTCAAAGTGGAACTGGTGGAGACAAACAGTATGTGAATTCAAGAAAGCATGGGATAAATACAGGGGATCACTTAAGGAAGTGATAATTGTAATGCTAAATTTATTGGATAGATGGGCCATACAGTCTTTTTCTGCAGTCATGTTGGTTTCTAGCTACTTTGAGCAAAACTTGACACCATGTTTTATATTAAACTACTTAGAACATTACTTCCTACACAGTACTTAACTAAGCCATCTTCAACTAATTCTAAAAACAGTTCAATAAAAAGGGGCAGAACCAGGAACTTACCCTGATCTTCAGATTTAAAATTAAAGATTATCTGCCCACCCCATCTGTGGTAATGAGTACCACAGTGCAAGAGAAGCATTTTCTTTAACCAGTTTAGTAGATTTCACTTTTGCTAAACCCAATCAAACTTTTGTTTTGAGAACAAATTGCAGTACATACCATATTTCATCAGCTTGAATCTTACTGTGGCCCATATTTAATGGTTTATATGTTAAATTTAAGCACTTTAAATTTCTAGATTCTCTAGGCAGCCAGAGTATCAATACAGGCAAGAGATCTGCCTCTAAGACTACATACAGCAGAATTTTGAATAATAATTTTCAGCTTCAGACTTTTTTGGTAGTCCTGAGTCCAGTAGATTGTAATCTAGGTATGCCCTTAGCATTGTATGATTCTAGAGTGCTTGTCTTTTTCTAAAGATTGACATTGCTTAAATTAATTTCACACTAGTCACTGGAAGTTCCATGGTCAACCCACTATCAAGTTACTGTACTCGACTCTTAACCTGCTTAGTCATCACAAGGGGGGGGATGATTCTGCTCTAGAGCTGGTTTGGGGAAACTGCATCTCAGGCTATCTAACAGTGCTTTGGTTTTCAGTGGATTTGATTTATTTTCCAAAATCCAGTTCAGATTTTACAAGTGAACAATTGGAAGGCTGATATACAGGAAATAAACTGTTTTAGTTATGTTTTTGATTTTTATGTTTAAACTTTAAATTTACTTGTGGGCAGTGTTTGTAAATCTGCCAGTTTGAGGGCTGGGTTTTTATGAACATGTTGGGGTAAGGGCCCGCTTAGTTTTGGCTATAGAATGTGAAAGGGGGGGTATTTCAGAGATGAAGGTAACATGTCAAACTCCACCTCTCCCTCTCCCCCAGAAGGTGTCCTTTGCAATTCTAGGAATACTTGCTGGTCTGAGAAGCCCTCGGTGATGAGCTGGCTGAGTAAAGTAACTAGCTGTTCCTTCTGTTCCTGTTTTTCTGTTCCTTTGCAAGTCTGGCTCTGACCAGCTATAGCAGACATTGGGTATCCACAGTCAGGTTCATTCTATAGCGTACAAGTGTTACCTGAATGTAGGGCTTGGCTTCATTCTTTTTTTAAAAGAAAAAAGCTCTTGGTGCTATTTTCACTATAAATAGCTATAGAAAGTCAAACCTGTGGTCTCATTTAGCAGTCCTGTATTTAGCTATCCTGTGCCTTTTCTTTCTAACAAGTGTGAATTGAGCAAGGTATGCAGTAGATAATTCCATGTCAAGACTTTTTTTTTTTGCAGTCTTGCTCAGTGTGGGTTGCTCATGATGCTTTGTCATGGGGTGTGGCATAGAACATTGGTAGACATCTTTAATGGTTTTGGGTAATACTAAAATTCTAGTCCAGGCCTACAAAAATGACTTTTTTTTTTAATCAGTAAAAGTTCAGAGATTGTGCTGAGGGTTTTTTGCCTCTTTATGCAGAGATAAAGCAGAGTTGGGACAGCCCTGACTGCAGCAAGGTAAAGGGTTCAGTGTATAGAAGGTCATGAGTAGCATGCACATAAATGTCTTCTGCTTGTTCTCTGAGTAATATTTTCCTGTCAGAGGAGCTGGTTGTGCAACCTTAGAGTAGATCATGTTCTGCTGGAGTGGAAGCATTAACCCTTTGGTAGCTGCCAGCTAAAATTTCACCGTTCATTGGTTCTTAATAGGTGCTAAATGGAGTTGCACAGTTAGATTGAAAGATCAGTCCATCAAACTCTGCTGTCTTTTGGATTATAGATGTTTTGGTAATTATGGCTATCTAGAATGAAGTATGAATTGTGGAAATGGGGCCTGGTATGTTTCATAGGCTAAAAATCCTTCTTTGTGCCATTAAGGTGATGGAAGTTCCTAGACTTGATAAAGTGCTTTTTGAAAGCATTTACCAGCTTAGTGGCATTGGCTCATCAGTTAACTATCTGATCCTTAGAAGGCCTATGGTGGCAAATGAGTCTTCATCTGGTTATGCCAAGCTCAGAAAATATGTACAGAGGCAGATATAATAAGGCGTGCTCAGCAGAGTGTGCAGTTTAACCCTCAGTTGTGCACAGACTTTACTGCCGGTGCAGAGTCTACAAAAACTGTGCATACAGGGTAGTACCCTCATGCAAATCCTATGCTAAATAGTATTAGCTATTCCCTCCCTCATATTCAGAGGCACACTGGCTTAAGTTTTCTGCACTAAGAAAAGTTAACACCTAGTCGGAAGTGGTGCAAAGATTCCAGGTTTAATGTTTTCTGTGGGTGGAAGCTGGAATTCTGGTGTTGGGACCTGTAGTCTAGATTTTGTGCAGAACCTGATTTGTGAGCACAAACTACTTAATTTTTTTTATCACATTTCAAATATACTCACAAGAATCCTACTAGCAGCTTGAACAATATTTTGTCTGCTTCCCAATTCAATCCCTCTTCACTCTCCCACCACCAGTCTTTATTCCAATATCCCCCCCCGAAAGCTGGAAAAATTTGGCATATACTGCACCCAGTTTCTCTGCACCCCCATAATCATACTGGGGAAACACTACCAGGATAATAGGGTTTTCCCCTCAAACAGCTATTTCACACCTAGCAGCCAATAGATGCAAAATTAGTTTATTCCTCAACACTTCTACCTGCCCATACAGCAAATAGATCCCAGGCCGCACCTCTACCTTTACTTTTGTAATATCCAATAAAACCTCTTCCACCATTTCTCAGCAAAGTGATTCCCACAGTTGTACCATATGTGACCCATAGTGCCGGTTCCTCCATTCCAGCAGCATAAATCTGACATCTGATTATATATTTTCTTGAGCCTATATGGGATCAGGTGCCATCCTTAGTATAATTTGTGTTCTTTACAATAGTAGCCAAAATAGATTTAGCAGCTCTCAGCTGGATACTAAGAATATAAATCCATCTCCCAGACTTTATCATGCTTCAGCCTCCCTAGGATGAGGCATCATCAGCTTGTATATTTTGGACATTAGTCCTTTAAACACCATTACTTAACTCTCCAATTCCTCAAATGCCATGTTTGTCGTCTTAATCTCCTTCCCCCACAATCTTATGCTTCAGGAAGTGCCTAATAAGCAAATAAGTTTGTGTCCGGTATCTGATTTCTTCCTTCAATGTCACAAAAGTCAGTTTTCCACTCTTCACATTACTGTCCAAAAGACTATCACCTTCTGAAAATACCCATCTCTTTACCTGGGGCAAATTCACTATATCTAATAGGAGTCAAAGATGAATAAGACCCCATGATACCTACTTATCCCTCGCATTTTTCCAAACACTGATTGTATGCTTTTTATAGTGGTTCTCGGGTATTCTTGGAGTCCTAGCCTTATTCATAATCTATGGATATCTAATGGGTGGGGGGTCTCTCATAGATGATATTTTGTTGACTCGCTGTTTATCTTACTGCTAATTCAGCAGAGCCCTCAGTTGTGCTGCTTTATAACAGTTCCCCACTAGTGAAATTCCCAGTCCTTCACACTAGGCAAACACAGCACCACCTTGGCTACTCTCGGAGGCCTGTGCCACCAAATAAAACTTAGCTTATCTTATGTTTTAACAGCTCCTTTGGTCTTTCTGTGAGCTATGTCTGAAATAACTTAATAGCTGCAAACCTGCTCAACCAGGAAAAGGTTGTTCCTGCTCAGCCATGTAAGTCGTTAGTAAAAGTAATCCTCCCCAAATTTTTCAAGCCTTTCTGAACCCACTACCAGATTAGGGATATTAATATTTAAAATGTCTGACTTACTCATGTTTACTTTGGATCCAGAGACCCTCCCATACTGTTAATCTCCATTACCAAATTAGATGACAGATTAATTAGTGAAAATATTACATCAGCAAATTATACCTATTTTCCTATTGGACTCCCCCTGAAATATCTAGACTTCTGTCTGCAAAAAGTTTCATCACCATTGTAAATAGGCTCGAGAGACTGTCACCCTAAGTGATGCAGAATGACCCCCGTTCAGCTTGATGTATGCCTGGAGTGACTCATTTCCTCATCCAGGTGATAATGCTCTCCAATAACCAGCCTTTTCCAACACTGAACAGCCAGGGTACTGTCTAATGCTTTTTCTATGCCTATAGCCAGCCATAGAACACCATCCCTCTGAGCAGACCAGGTTATGTTCAATACCTTCCTCACATTATCTGAAGTGTTTCCCTTAACCTGATCTTCATGTATCTGGTTGGGGGGGCTACCCTAGCTAATCTAGCTGCCAGCACTTTGCTAGGATTTTCACATCCACATTTAGCAATGAAATAGGCCTATATGACTCTCTTTCATAGAGGGTGGGAGTTACACCCCTTCCCCTCTGAAATAATGAATTAAGCTACCTGAGAGGGTGTGCCAACAGGTCTCAAACGTTTTGTAATATGCTGTAAATCTGAGACCTGGCACCTTACCGGTGTTTAATGATTTGATGGCCATCAATATTTCCTTGGCAGAAATTTCCCTATCCACTCCTTCTGCTCACATGAAAGAGCTGGTAAATTGGACTCCGTTAGCAAAGCATTCATTGTAGGTTCACTAATATCCACATCAGAGTACAGCTTTTGAAAAAGTGCTAAACCTTTGAGAAGGGTCTTATTTGAGTGACTAGATTGACTTGTGTCCCCTGAAACTCTTTTTGTATTTAGGACTAATTACAAAGACAATTCCAAGGGACCAATAATAGAAGCTAAAGACTGCACAGGCACTTCATTCACATACCTCCAGAAAGCAGGCAGTATTTTGTCAGAAGTAATGCACATCATCTTGATTATATAAAGCTATGCATGTGGGAATGATTGAGCATGAAAGCCCTGATTTGCACAGGTAAAATGATGTTTTGCCCAAGAGATTTCCATTATTTCCCTCAGAATCCTCAACCTTTGCATCCTGCAGTTTTCAACTTGCCCATTGGTGGACTTTCTCCTCCACATATTAGTTTGTGAAATTGGAATTCCTTTACATTGAGGTAAAAGTTCTTGCATAATGCCCTAGTTAGTGACCAGGGCTGATTCTAGGAGGGTGAGGAAGCTGGGTGATCCAGCTGCAGTGGCTCCCCTCTGGAGACTGAAGGGGAAGAGGCACTGTACCTCCTGACCTGGTGCAGATGTCTTCACACAAGGCTGCTGCAACTCCTGCCCCTATAGCAGTCCCCAGGAACTAGATGTTATAGGGGGTGAAAGGGCTACTGAGACAGTTGGGTAGTCCTAAAACTCCAGTTGATGCTGCTGCCCCACTCTACCCCCCAAAAAGGCCCTTCCCAGGAGCAGTGGTGGGACTAGACTTCAACTAACATGACATTACAATTGTGTGGTTTTTTCTTTAAGAAAAAATGAACTCATGAATAGCATTGCAGCTCTTTTCTTTGAAGTTTGCATAACTCTTTTTTTTTTTTTTTTGAAAATTTCTTAAGCAATGTTAGAGAACAAAAGATTCACATACCATATTTGTAAGTTCACAAATTTAGGATTCCAAGATAAACCCAAACACCATGACAAAAATGATTGGCCCCAGCTCAATCACACCAGCTGGAAAAAAGTATTCAAAGAAGATAATGAAGAGTTCACTCTTTCATTATGCATATGAGTGGTGGAGGAGTATCCTAGTGATTAGAGCAGTGGGCTACGAACCAGAGTCCCACTGTTGCTCCTTGTGACCTTAGGCAAGTCATTTTACCCTCCATTGCCTCAGGTACAAACTTAGATTGTAAGCCCTCGGGGGAAAGGGAAATACCTACAGGACCTGAATGTAATCCACTTTGTAGTGCAAAAAGGCAGAATATAAATCTCAAGTCAATATGGCTCCAAAACAATGTACTGCTTAAAGAGAATTTTACATTTTTGCAGGGATAATTCTTCTGTGAATTGGCATATCTCTTGTTACATCAGGAAATATTCTGAGTTCACCAAGAAACTATCTTGGGGGGTGTGGCTAGTTCAGAAATACTTGTCACATTCCACTAACAGTAACCAACAATATGGTACTATAAAGATTCTGGTAAGAAGTAGTTTTACCTTAAAAAAAAAAAAAAAAAAAAAAATCCCATGTGTTTTTGAAGATTGTTGGAAATAATGTTTTAATTCTTGATTAAAATTGCAAAATAGTCCACCCACCTACCCAAAAGGAGAAGTTGCTATTTACCTGAATTTCCTTGCCTCTAATAGCAGGTCAGTCCCAACCAGTGAGTTATGCATCTCTGCCAGCAGATGGAGCAAAAGCTGACATGGATATATAGACCCGCCCTGACATCACCCTGCCAGTATTCTCTGGATAAGCCAACTGTGGACAAACTTATGCTTGAAGATTATCAACAATCAGCCACTCATGCTTCCAACCCAACAGGAATAATGAGCTTGGGCAAAAAATAACACATGCCCTAAACTAAGAAGTTAGAATAGCCATTTACCAGGCATCTTAGAGCAAAAAATCACATTCTGCAATATTAACCCTGAAAAGGCTACCCATAAAGTTAAATAGCCTACTGAGGGCCTGGGATTAATCTGCCATCAGAGGAAAGGAAATTACAAGGTAAGTAGTCCTTTTCCATTCTCTTCATTCTGTCAGGTCAAATCCCACCAGTGGGATGTACCAAAACTAATCCCAAAGAGCAGGAGGGTGCCAGCAGTCCAGTCAAAACTGCACGAATACGGCGTCCTCCCTAGCCTGAGCACCTAAGCAGTAATACTTGGAAATGGTGTGCAGAGATGACCACATCGCTGCTCAGCAAATATCTGCAGGCGACAAAGTTCGGCCCATGATACTGCCTGAGCCCTTGTGGAATGCGGTCTTTGTTTCAGCAAAGCAACCTCTGCAGCCATAATGACTTCCTTAACTCAAGGGGCTATTGCCTGACACCAGCACTCCTTGTTTACTGCCACCATGGAGCACAAACAGGCGATCAGACTTCCTGACTTAGTCATCTCCCCATGAAGCTTGATGTCCAAGGAATGCAAAAGACAGTACTCTCATCTGTTCTTGTCCAAGTTGGGAATGAAAATAGACTGATTCAAAAAACTCCAAAACCACATTTGGCAAAAAAGAGGGCACAGTCCAAATCTGTGCCACTACCAGAGATATGCAGAAAAGGCTGTTGGCAAGAGCCTGCAGTTCAGAGATCCAACATGCTGCACAGATTGCTACCAGAAGAACTTCTGCAAGGTAAGCAGACACAAGGAAGGAGCACACAGCAGCCAAAAGATCAGACCTGCCAAGAACTCAAGAACCAAATTAAGGTCCCACAGAGGCAGTGAAAGCATAAAGGGGGTAGAGATTTTTAACTCCCTTCAAGAACAGGACATGTCAGGATGGGAAGACAGGCTTTTCATTGACTCTACCCCTATTACAAGCAAGATCAGCAACTTGAACTTTCAAGGTGTTAAGGGCCAAGCCTTTAACCAAGCTATCTTGTAAAAATTCCAGAATCATAGGAATATCCACTTTGAGAGGATTAGAAACTCAATCAGAACACCAGGCTTCAAACTCTCCAAACTCTATAGGTTAGAGAAGAAAACTTCCTGGCCCAAAGTAAGGTGGAAATTAACCCATTTCAACAGAGCCCTTTCAGTGGCCAAACCATAAAAAAAATCTATCCAGATTCTTGAATGAGCTCCTGCTGCAACAGATCCTTATGAGACTAGAAGCCTGAGGGGACTTCCCACCAGCAGGCTCTGGAGATCAGCATGCCATGGCCTCGGAGCCCAATCTGTAGCCACTAAAAGGACTGTGTTTTGACTTGCAGTCTTCCAGGATGCCCTGCCTATCAGAGGAAAGGCAGAAAGACATATACAGCAGGGCACCGCAAAGCCATTACTGAATGAGAGCATCTATACCCAGTGCTTTTGAATTGCGTCTGCATATGAAAGCACAGAACCTTTGAAGGTTGCCAAAGGGCTTTGTCTGCCAGTTCCCATTCCCCTGGGTCCAAGTTTCTCCTGCTGAGGAAGTTGGCTGATATTGGCCTTTCTGGCAATGAGACAGATATGCCTAGAAGATGCTCTGAGCACATCAAACTCCTTTGACACCTGTTAATCATTAGGATGGAACCAAGAGTTGATGTAAGCCACCGTTGTTGCATTGTTGGACATTACCTGGACTGCCCAAGCCTCTAGATGTTCAGTGAACCGCAAGCACACTAACCATACCACCGTGCTTCTAATCTGTTGATGTTCCACTGCTGCTCCTCTGCATTCCAGTGACCTTGCACAATCAACAGTGAGCCCCTATCCCAGAAGGTTTGCATCTATGAGTACCAACCAATCTGGCATCTCCAGGGAAACTCGCTTCCTGATATGATCAACCTGTAACCACCCACTCAACAGACCTCACCACATAATTCTGCTACTGTGAGTTCCATTGGGAAAGTGCATGCATTGAAGAGGTCACATGTGCCCTTGCCCAGGGAACTACTTCCTATGCGGCAGCCATCAACCCCAGGACCTGCAGATAAGACCACACGGTTGGGCAAGCTGTGTTCATCAGGGTTCAAACTCGACTCAAGTCTCTGTCAGAAAAACTCTGCCCTGCCTTGTATTGAAGTGAACCCCTGAGGTACTCAAGTCTGAGATGGATGCAAATTGCTCTTGGCAAGGTTTACCACCCAGCCTAGGTCCTATAGCAACAAAATCACACTGCAAGAAGTGCAGAGTGTCTTCCATACTCTTGGTCTAAATCAACTAGTCATCCAGATAGGGGTGAACCAGAATTCAATCTTTGTATAGGGCTGCTGCTACCACCACTGTGACCCTGAAAAAGGTCCTTGGCACTGTGGCCAACCTGAATGGCAAGGGCAGAAACTGGTAGTGACTATTCAGAATGGCAAACCACAGGAACTGATGTTACCAATGAATGGAAATATGCGGATATGCCTCTGTTAGATCCAGAGATCTGAGGTAGTTCCTCCTTGTACTGCCATTATGACACAGCACAGTTTCCATCCTGAAATGCGTGACTCGTAAATGATGGTTGATGCCCTTGAGATCCAGTATGGGTTGAAAAGACCCTTTGGGTACAACAAAATAAATGGAATAACCCTTATTTTGCTGCAACTCAAATGGGAATCGCCACTTTCAGTCCAGTCTTTTTGTAAAGTAGCTTCCACTGCTACCCTCTTCTGAAGAGATTTGCATGGTGATATCCAGAGGAATGTGAAGAAATTCCAGAGCATATCCATCCCAAACCACTTCAAGGACCCATTATTCCAAAGTAATCTGGACCCACCTGTGATAGTTACCCCCATCTCATTTTATCTCCTGCATCAATAGGTGAGCCCACAAATCTTCATTGAAGATCAAAGGGCTCATTTTCCAGGCTGAAAGGGACAGGCTCTCTGGGAAGAACTTCCCCTATAAGGCTGAAAGTGCTGGTAGTTTTGAGTGGCCCCTTGGCCTAGCAAGTGAGGAACCTGGATTTCCCCTAATTTTCTTTGCCCTTTTCTCCAGCTCACTGCCAAATAGAAGCAAATGCTTGAAGGGAAGCTTAGTAAGGTTGGACTTTGAGATAGTATATGCTGCCCAGTTGCACAGCCACAACTGCTGTCTAACCACTATAATCGAAGCAACTCCTTTGGCTGCTGTACGAACCAGGTTGCAGCTTCCTGTTCTACCATAGGTCCTCTATCTGTCATGGAATTGGCAGATTATGGAGAAAGACATAAGGTAGCTTGAGCTACCAGGGCACAATTTGCAAGTTCATTGCCACTGCCTCAAAGGTTTGCTTTAGGATAGCCTCAATTCTTCTATTCTGAGCATCCTTAAGAGCTACACCTCCCTCTACCAGCATGGTAGTTCACTTCGTGATAGACACAAGCATCCCCACCTTAGGGAAACTGATCTCTGGTCTGTGGATCCAAGGGGATATAAACCCACCAAGATGCACCCCCCCTTAAAGGACACCTGGCAAACTCCTTTCCAGATTAATCAACTCTTGAATCGCATCCAGGAGGGAAAAGAAACATGAAGCCTTGCATAGGGTGACCAAAATATGGTCCTTTGTATCCCTGAGGAGTTGGCTTGCAGCCACTCTTGAGGGTTTTCAAAGTCTGAGCAATCAAGCTTGGCAACTCATTTCTATGAAAGAAATGGAGAAGTTCTATGTGGCTCCAAATCTGGGGAAAACTCCTCTTCCTACACAGAGCCACTACCATCCATCAATGTCTTGATCCACCTGCATTTGAGCCTTCAGGCTGTGCCACACCATGGTGCTTGATCGTGGTGGCAGGCACTGAAGAATTCTGAGTGCTTGGACCTAAACCAGTAGGTGTAGTCTACTCAGAACCCCCCCCCCCCCAAAGAAATGTCTAATCTCTGGAAGAATTCCATCTAGGAAAAGGACAGGTCCATAGGTCTGAACCTGACATCCTGAGTGAGTTTCCCCTGAGTCAGCCTGTGGATCAACCAATGTCATGTCGCCCTTTGTCCCATTCCTGACTGAGATGGATCATCGTTGGCAAAATCAGGAGATAAATCCCCATGAGCATCCAATCAGGCACTGCTGACAAACATTTACAAAAGCTCTGGCTGTATTGCCTTGATATGGTATACAAGATACCCAATCCTGGCTAATTATTTATATATCACAAACCAATTGCAGCTAATACATATATTGTGACATCAATCCAATTCAATAATCTTTATTGGTGAAAAATTCATGAAAAATATTCACAATTAATCCATAATACCCCACACAATAGACATAATATCTTTATAAAAACAATAGACAAAATTCACACACCACCCATACTACACATATACACATCCGTTCTACATTCAACTCCTTATAAAAATCATTTCCAATTTTCTAAACATTCAAATATAACCATTAAATATAAATCTTCACATAACATATCATCAGATGTTAATACATTTCACTTCGTATGATTTGTGCTGATTTGTGCGTCTGGGCAAGCCTTTTTGGGACGTGCAGGTATGGGAGTTTTTTTGAAGCACTTTATAAAGAATCAAGTTTATATATAAAATGTATTAATTGAATATTCAAAAACATTTTTTTGTATGAATGTTTTTAGAAGACCCTATGGATAGATGTTGTACATGAGCAGTGGGAGATTGTTTGAAAAAACTCTCCTGAAGAAGCCTGAGGAAAGGCGAAACATGTAGAGAGAACAAAAGGAGAACAAAAGGATTGACGTTCTTGTAACGCAAGAATTAAAGTGCAATATAACTCTTTCTGCTTACGAAGTGAAATGTATTAACATCTGATGATATGTTATGTGAAGATTTATATTTAATGGTTATATTTGAATGTTTAGAAAATTGGAAATGATTTTTATAAGGAGTTGAATGTAGAACGGATGTGTATATGTGTAGTATGGGTGGTGTGTGAATTTTGTCTATTGTTTTTATAAAGATATTATGTCTATTGTGTGGGGTATTATGGATTAATTGTGAATATTTTTCATGAATTTTTCACCAATAAAGATTATTGAATTGGATTGATGTCACAATATATGTATTAGTTGATATGGTATACAGCACAAATAAGTGTCTAGACTTCTTCGTTGCAGGCACCATGGTTGTAAGGTGCTCAGGCAGGTATAGGGATGCACAAAAAATGCAGTCAGGAACCCATGCATAAATGCTGCGCCTAAAAGCCGCACAAATGTGCATCTAGGTATGGAAGCGGGAAGGCCGAATGCTGAGGAAACTGACCTAGAACTCCTGTGTCTTTACTTTTATTTAAAAAAACAAAACAAAAAACCTTCTACCTGAACTCTGCCCTCCCTGGGCTATGGGGGAGAGGGTGAAAGCATTCACTGCTAAGCCTCTTGGCCTGCAACTGCTAAGTGAATTTTAAGTCCCCACCACCCAAGGGTACAAGACTAAAGGCACTCTGAGGGAGGGACTGAATGGTATCACCTCAGGCAAGCGGTGCTATAAACATTTTTCCTGATGCCCCTTTTCGCCTTTTCCCCCTTTTTTTTTTTTTTATTTTTATTTATACTTTATTAAGATTTAACACATTTTTACAATGCAAAAAATCAAAGAACAAAATTTTGTCAGAGGTAAATAATCAACATATCTATACATAAGTATTTTGACAAATTTTTTTAGTCCACATTAAGGGAGGAACATATAACATAATTATCAAGAAATATGTAATACATCTTACATAATCTGGCTATTTTATCTATTTCTTGCAGCTATCTCTACTTAACCTCTTTCTTTATCTGACAAGAAGGTTTCCAAGTGAGGGGGATCCTGAAAAATAAACTTGTTTCTTTGATACACTACAATACATTTACACGGAAACCTTAGGAAGAATGTTGCTCCTAGAGCTAACACTCTTGGTTTCAAATTCAGAAATTGCTTCCTCCTAACCTGTGTAGTTCGTGACACTTTGCCCACAAAACAGAATCTCTTTATTTCTAAAATATTTCTGCATAACTAATACTTTGTCACTTTCTCTACAGAAAGTGACAATTAATGTTGATCTCTGCGGAATATCATCCAAGGAAGACTCCAAAAATGCTGTTAAATTTGGAGACTGTTGTTGGATAAGATCCATCTCTTCCTCCCCTTCCTGTTTTTTTAACTTAGTAATTGTTAAATAATAAATCTTAGAGAATGATTTGTCATCCAATGAATTTATCGCTAGATTTTCCACAATATACTTTTTTAATAGTTCAACAGGAGATAGAAGTCTCGTAATAGGAAAATTCAAAAATCTAATATTTCTTACTCTGTTATCATTCTCAAGACTTTCCATCTGCCTGTGAATACTTACACTATCTTTAATAAAAGCATTATTAGCTGATTGTAAAGTATCTATCTGCAGTTTAACTACTTTACTTCCTTCCTCTATTTGTTTCAGCTTATTCCCATGAACTTCCAATACATTTCTGGTTTCAATGGATGACTTATTACTCTGAGCCATAAAATCTAACATTACTTTTTGCATCTCATTTATTGCCCTCCAAACATCTACCAGTGTTATATTTTGGGGATCTGTGGGGTCCGACACTATCTTTTGTAGGTCGGCTCCTCCCACGTTCCCCAAATCTTGACCCTGGACTCCTACTACCAAGTTAGTCACTACTATTGTTCAATGATTCAATTGTTTGTTGTGCAACTGGTAGTGGTGGGTTAGATAATTCTAATAGAGGTGTCGGTATCAGCTGCTGGTTGGGGCTAGCCGATGCTCCAGATGAAAAGGAAATATCTGGTATTGCCTCACGGGCGTTTTGACTCGCCCGTCTCGACAAGTGATAATCCATCGGATCCTTAGCCTGCGACACCGCCGGAGATGAAGTCCAAGCCTTCGTTTTTCTTTTTCTGCCCATACAAGTTCAGTAGGGCAGCTAGGAAAAAATTACCCTGAGGCGCGCCCCTGAGGCGCGCCCCTTTGGCTGCGCGCTGCGCTTGTGCTGGATTTATCCCGGCGTTCAACCCGGTTGCTGACGTCACTTCCGGGGGGCTCGGTTTCGTGCCGATCAGATGTTTCACTCCAGGTGGCAAAAAAGGAGAGTTGAATCGGGTCCCCGAACCTTCCTCTTGCGAGAGTTGTCCAGCCAGTAAGTCCTCCCCGCCTCTTCCCCTTTTTGCCCTACTTTCTTGCTCACAGGCAATCCCTCATGGGGAAATGCATGTCCACCATCTGCTGGAGACAGAACACTGGTGAGCTGATGGGGTGGGACTATGTAGCCATAACATCAGCTTTTCCTCGGTCTCCATCTGCTGGCAGAGGTGCCTAACCCACTGATGGACCGACCTGTCTGAATGTACAGGAATTGCATTTTCCTAGCTTACTTCTGCCACTGAATGTAAATTGGTGCTGCTGACTTAGCAACTTAAATATGATAGCTGATTCCACAGTCAAAATATTGAGGCTTCAGGGTAACAAGCAACTTTTCTTTCACTTGGATGCCTCCCCCCAGCTAAGGGCTTGATGTAAACATGTTCAGTTTTTTTGTTCATAAGCTACTGTACTTAGCTCAGTGGCAGAAGTAAGCTAGGAAAATGCAATTCCTGTACATTCAGACAGGTTGGTCCATCAGTGGGGTTAGGCATCTGCCAGCAGATGGAGACTGAGGAAAAGCTGATGTCCTGGCTACATAGTCCCACCCCATCAGCTCACCAGTATTCTGTCTCCAGCAGATGGTGGACATGCATTTCCCCATGAGGGATTGCCTGCGAGCAAGAAAGTAGGGCAAAAAGGGGGAAAGGTGATGCCATGTATTGTATTTAAAACTTTTTGCAATTTCTAACCAAAAAAATTGAAATCAAACACTTTAAAAACTGCCTGCAACTATAGTGAAACACACAAACCCTTTATCCCAAAAAGTAAAACCGTACATAGGATCTATTGGACAAGATAAATGGAACCTAGGAGTAAGACCTAGAACTGCCCAACACATCAGCTTGCCTAACTTGTTGCTTTTAAGAAGGCAGCAAGAGGTGGTACAAGCCTTTCTATAAAAAAGTCATAGTTTTTACTGGTTAATATACAAATATCTCTGCAGGGAGGTAGAGAGAAGGAAGGGCAGGCAGAATTCACAGTAATATAAAATACAAACTTTGACCTGATTTCAGATGTCAGTCGGGCACATTCCCCTCTGCAGCTAGCAGATATGTTCCCTTCCTGGCCAGAGCTACCCAGCTAAGCCAGCTGCATTTTAAGGAGAGGATTTTCTCATCTAGTAGCAGTCATAAACCAGTTTGGAAGCATAAGAAGCTTTTGAGTAATTGGTGCTGGGTAATATTAGTAGATTGATTAGTAGATTGATTACAGGTTAAGATAACTTACAGCCTTCCAAGAATAGTAGTATTTCTCACTGCATTTTTTTGATGAGGTCCCATTCATAAACATTTTGATAAGAGAAATGTAGAATTTGAATTGAACTAGGCTCTGTGGGTTTGGCAGAGCAAGGTGCTTTGCCTTGAGCAATCTGTGCCAGGGTATTAGTCGCCTGGTTACGGAAGGCTTTGCGTCTGGATCCCACGCCCCAAAGCTGCTCACGTGACTGGTGCTGCTGTAGCTGTGCCCCAGCCTGGTCTGCAGCCCTGCTCAGAGCACGGATGGTTCAGGACACGGAGGCTGCACATTTCTGCACTCAAGTCATTCCTGGGGCATGCACGACTGACGGGAGCAGCTGGGCTTCCATCGTTTCAGGAGAAGATGGACCGTCGGCAGAGCACCTGGAAAGAGAAGGGTGTGTAAGAAGAAATCTTAGGTCTTGATGGGACGAAAGTGTTAAGCTTGCTAAATGAAATTAAGTGCTCTTTTAAATGTGATTATTTAAAACTGTTATAAAATGCAAAGTTATGGTGTTGGGGTGTTGCAGTACTTCAAGACTCTTTTTTTTTTTTTTTTTTTATGGTGCTGTGAGATTGTCTGCAGTTTGGCTAGATGTCCTTCAGTGGCTTAATAGTATGACTTTTTTTTTAAAACAATTTTCTGAGTAACCAACCAAAATCAGGATATTTTTAAGCTTTATTTCTTGGGCTTTTCAGTGACAGCTAACATTTTTCTGTTTAGCAATTAACCTACAGGATTTTTAATGTGAGCAGTGCTAGAAGGATTTTAAAATGAATAACACTCTTAAGAGGTAACTTGGGGAAAAGCTTTGATAAGTAATGGGAGTAAACCTGTTACTTAATATTGAATCATACTAAAAGGATTGCATCTCATTTTGTAGGCACAAAGTGCAGTAACGTGGATATTGCTTTCGTCTGTGACCTTTGTTTCTGCCAGCTCTTGCTCATTAGGTCCCCTCCTGTCTCAGTCTGTTTCTCCAGAACAAACAGGAAAGCTATTGGACTATAAACCCTGTTTATAAGTTGGTTTTAAAGTTTAGCATCAGTGTCTTGGATTTCTTGTTTTATTGGCTTGGAAAATATGAAGGAGAGAACCTATAAAATGTTTTGTTCTGCACATCCTGGAGGAATCTGCTAGGCTTTAAGCAGCCAACAGCTTTTAATGTAAGAATATTAATGTAAGGGCTATAGGTATGTTATAAACTGTAGAGAAGGTGTAGCATTGTAAGTTCTTAAAACACTTAATATGCCTTTTGCTGATCTCTGGAATGCTTTAGAAATTATGGCAAGCAGCTTTTTTTGGCCTTGCCCCATTCAGCCTTTAATCTGCTAGCTCCTTCCTAATCAGTTAGCCTGTCCTTGAGGGAGTAAACAAGTTATCTGGCATGGAATGTGGTGAGTGGATGAATGGTAGCCAGAGGATGTTATAGCCCTAATACATACCCCTTATCCTTGGAGTCTGGCCCCATGCACACATGTAAAACCTTGTGGAACATTTAAACTCACATGCTTCAGGTAAAAAAAAAAAAAGTCCCTGTTCCAAAGAGCTTACACTCAGTCTAGGGTTAGTGGGAGGTAAAGTTACTTGTCCAGGGTAACAAGGTGTTCAGTGGTGCAAATGGAATTTGCAGCCTGGTTCTAAGTCCACTGCTTTAAGCAATAGGCTGCATTTTTCATTAATGTACTATTGGCTCCAGGAGAGAAATCTAGATCCTTGGATCTTATTTTACAGAGCTTCTAATGTCTACTCTGCAATGTTTGGTAGCCCGGATTGCTTCTAATATACATCCTTTTAGAAATGGTGCCTTCCAGATGAAGTTACAATGTGTACAGAAACATTAAATGTACTTTTTTACCAACATGTCTCTCCCTATGCATCCATCTTGTTACTGCCTTGCTGCATGGCTTTACAACTGGGATTGGTAGATATGATCACCCCAAGATCCCTCTCCTTTTTAATGCACATCAGTATATCATGACTGCTGTGAAAACTCTCAGATGCATAACCTTTTGCATTAAATCTTAACCATGCCTTAAGACTCTCTCCTTTTTTTTCTGATCTACCTCATGTCCACACTGCAGATCTTGGTATCTGCAAAAATACTTTTTTCCATGATCCCTCAAAATACTACTTCCTTGAAAATATAGGATAAAGGCTAGACTTTTGACAAACCTCATTAATAACATTCCTTGGTGTGAACTGCCAAGCCTTACTGAAATCAAAGGTACACCACAGCCTAATGTAACCATTTCACCTGATGAAGGTGTATATAGTCATTGAAAGCATCCCAAATACTCTTAATATGAGTCAGGGTTGGAAACATCTCAAGTGCCTGAAACTCAGGCCCTGGTGGCCAGCAGAAGATGCTGGTGGCTACTGCTGTGAGGAAGAAGCTGGTAGAGGGAAGGGAATGGGGAATTATCTGGAAGGGGGGAGGAGCATGTCGAGATGGAAGGGAAAGGAAAACAAGTAGAGTGAAATTTCCCTGGCTCCTGAATTTTGGCTGGCACCTGTTCTAAATCTTTTTTTCTATCCCTAGAATACCATGCACAACCTATTTTTGACCATTATTTCAGCATTACTCATTCAGACATGACCGATTTAGGTGTTATCCCTCTTAAGACTGTACTGCTTTGCATCCTGTAGTCTGTTGGATAAGATTCTCCATTCTTTCTTAGGACAGGGGTGTGCAAACTTTCTTTTTTAGGGCCACATCACTGGTGCTTATCTGAGCCAGAGACCAGAGTCTTCCTTTGAGCACAGGGTAGGGGGGTTGGTCTCCTTAAAATGCCATGAACATCAACCACACCAATAAAAAGATTAATGCAACACAATTAACAAATAGAATAACATCAAATATTTAAACTCATATAAAAATGTTTCAAACATATTTCAAAATACACAACATAAGACATGCCATACTGGGTCAGACCAAGGGTCCATCAAGCCCAGCATCCTGTTTCCAACAGTGGCCAATCCAGGCCATAAGAACCTGGCAAGTACCCAAAAACTAAGTCTATTCCATGTTACCATTGCTAGTAATAGCAGTGGCTATTTTCTAAGTCAACTTAATAGCAGGTAATGGACTTCTCCTCCAAGAACTTATCCAATCCTTTTTTAAACACAGTTATACTAACTGCACTAACCACATCCTCTGGCAACAAATTCCAGAGTTTAAATGTGCGTTGAGTGAAACTTGGTTTTAAATGTGCCCCATGCTAACTTCATGGAGTGCCCCCTAGTCTTTCTATTATCTGAAAGAGTAAACAACCAATTCACACCTAACTGTTCTAGACCTCTCATGATTTTAAACACCTCTATCATATCCCCCCTCAGCTGTCCCGTCTCCAAGCTGAAAAGTCCTAACCTCTTTAGTCTTTCCTCACAGGGGAGCTGTTCCATTCCCTTTATCATGTTGGTAGTCTTTCTCCATCACAACTATCTTTTTTTTGAGATGCAGTAACCAGAATTGTACACAGTATTCAAGGTGCAGTCTCACCATGGAGCGATAGAGGCATTATGACATTTTCTGTTTTATTCACCATTTCCTTTCTAATTCGCAACATTGTTTGCTTTTTTGACTGCTGCAGCACACTGAACCGATTTCAATGTTATCCACTGATGCCTAGATCTTTCTTGGGTGGTAGCACCTAATATGGAACCTAACATTGTGTAATTATAGCATGGGTTATTTTTCCCTATATGCATCACCTTGCACTTATCCACATTAAATTTCATCTGCCATTTGGATGCCCAATTTTCCAGTCTCATAAGGTCCTCCTGCAATTTATCACAATCTGCTTGTGATTTAACTATTCTGAATAATTTTGTATCTGCAAATTTGATTACCTCACTTGTCATTACTTTCCAGATCATTTATAAATATATTGAAAAGTAAGGGTCCCAATACAGATCCCTGAGGCACTCCCCTGCCCACCCCCCTCCACTGAGAAAATTGTCCATTTAATCCTACTGTTTCCTGTCTTTTAGCCAGTTTGCAATCCACGAAAGGACATCGCCACCTATCCCACGACTTTTTTTACTTTTCCTAGAAGCGTCTCATGAGGAACTTTGTCAAACGCCTTCTGAAAATCCAAGTATACTATATCTACCGGTTCATCTTTATCCACATGTTTATTAACGCCTTCAAAAAAAGTGAAGCAGATTTGTGAGGCAAGACTTGCCCTGGGTAAAGCCATGCTGACTTTGTTCCATTAAACCAGGGGTCGGGAACCTTTTTGGCTAAGAGAGCCATGAACGCCACATATTTTAAAATGTAATTCCGTGAGAGCCATACTAACTACAACCCCCTACTCTCCTCACGCCCCCAAGACCTGCCAAATTAATTTACTACAACCCCCCATCCTCCTAACCCCCCCCCCCCCCAAGACCTGCCAAAAGTACCTGGTGATCCAGCGGGTGTCCAGGGCTCGCAGACAAATCTTTAATAAAAAAGTAAAAATCTAACAAAACCCCCCACCCTCCTGACCCCCCAAGACCTGCCAAAAGTCCCTGGTGGTCCAGCGGGGGTCCGGGAGCGATCTCCTAGACTTGGGCTGTCGGCTGCCAGTAGTCAAAATGGCGCCGACGGCCCTTTGCCCTCACTATGTCACTGGGGTCGACCAATGGCGGCGCTAGCCCCTGTGACATTGTAAGGACAAAGGGCCATCGATGCCAATTTGATTACTAGCAGCCGACGGCCCTTTGCCCTTACTATGTCACAGGGGCTACTGCCGCCATTAGTCGACCCCAGTGACATAGTGAGGGCAAAAGGCTGTCAGCGCCATTTTGACTACTGGCAGCCAACAGCCCAAGTCCAGGAGATTGCTCCCGGACCGCTCCTGGACCCCCGCTGGACTACCAGGGACTTTTGGCAGGTCTTGGGGGGGGGGGGGTCAGGAGGGTGGGGGTTATAGTAAATTAATTTTGGAGGTCTTGGGGGGTGTCAGGAGGGTGGGGGGTTTTGTTAGATTTTTACTTTTTTATTAAAGATTTGTCTGCGAGCCAGATGCAGCCATCAAGAGCCATATCTGGCTCCCGAGCCATAGGTTCCTGACCCCTGCATTAAACCATGCCTTTTTATGTTGTGATTTTGATGTTTAGAACACTTTCCACTATTTTTCTTGGCATTGATGTAAGGCAAACTGGTCTATAGTTACCTGGATCGCCCCTGGAATCCTTTTTAAATATTGGTTACATTAGCCACCCTCCTGTCTTCGGGTACAATGGATAATTTTAATGATAGGTTACAAATTTTAACACTAGGTCTGAAATTTCATAATTAAAACTAGTAAGGATTTTAAAAAATTCCCTGCTCTCCATACCTGGGAACATCTGATTTCCAGATGTCCCGAGATTGTCAGGGATTAGCAGGCAGAGAGGAAGAAGGGAGGTTAATGCACGTATATGCGCTTTTGTTTCCTCACCCACATACACACCTCATTCTGGCTTCCATGTGAGTGCACACAAATATGACTCTGGCTCCCTCACACACACTAGGCAGGCTCCCATTCATATTCTCTCACAGACATGGCAGTCTGTCTTGCTGCTCTGATGCCATTGTCACCGTTACCACATGCCGTGGAGGAGCTGATCCATTGTCTAAGCCGCTCTGCTGCTGCTCCTCTCTGTAGGCCATGCAGTTCTGAAAACGTTAGGTTTTGCACTCCCTCCATGCTGTTTTTGTGTATTGCCGGATCAGCACAGAGATCCTGCTATCCTTGCAAACTTAATACTGCTTTAGGCCAGAGATGACACAACGGGTGAACTGAAACCCGGCCTCTTCTCTTTGCTGCCGGTGGGGTGGGATTCACCGGCATCTCCTTTGCCAGCGGTGGCATGGGCCTCTTTACAGCTGGGCACTCCTCCTCCTCTTCCTGCCCCTGCTGCTCCCTCTGACCTGGATGTCGGCGGCTGGAGGTGAGGTCCCCCTCAGTCATCAAAGACCTGCAGTGCCAGGCCATTGCTGATGACATGAGAGGTGCCAGCGGGCTGGATCTAATGGGGCAAACTGAGGAAGAGGGCCAGACCTGGGTCCAAAACCACTGATCCAGAACCATGGGTGAAGCAGACAGGACCCCTCTTGGACATCTTTAACTTAGAACACATCCAGTCTGGCCCCATTGCCTTTTCCGCTTTGCTTGCTCCATGGGAATCTTCTCTAGCTCCATGGGAATCTTCTGGACCAAAATGTGCAGCTTTTTTCTTTTTTCCTAGTGGAATAGACCTTTTAAAAAAAAAAAAAAAAAAAGTAAACTTTAAATTTTTATTTAATTTCCTAATTTTATATAGTCTGTTTCTGGGTAAATGAGCTTTTTGTTTTAAAATGAATTCAAGGCGTCCCATGGTCTGTGGCAACTGGTTGTCCGCTTTATCATACAGGGACGTCGGGGGTTCAAATCCTGCTGCCACTCTTTGTGGTGTCGTGCCTCAGGTTTAAATTGAAATTGTAATCCCTCTGGGGATAGGGGAATACCTACAGTACCTGAATGTAATCCACTGAAGTGCCTGTAAGTGTGCAATACACATCAAATACAATACACCTATAATATGAGGTCAAAGGCTTTCAAAGTACAGCTTCAAGCAAGGGTTAAAACCTTATAGCTAAGCTCATGTCAGCCTCCTGTGTGTATGTATGTGTATATATTGTGTAGTTATATAACTTGGCAGTTAGATAAAACCTATCATTTTCTGATGAAAGGTAATCTGAGGCCTATTCAACTGCTTTTCTGTATTGCAACAATTATTGACGTTCAGAATGTTATGGCAGCTTTTTTGCAAAAGAGCTTTACTAAATATAAATCTTGAAAAAGTGGAAAGGACCTCCCCCTCCAGTTATTTTTTCTTTTGTATGTAGCTTTTGCAGTTGATATTAATAGCTTAACACAGGTTTTCTATTTCTTTTAAAAAAAAAAAAAAAAGTCCTTGGTTGCTAAATCCCACCCCCAGCCCCTTGGACTTAGATTAGCGAGGCTGGCTGACTGCAGGCTGCCCGGGTCTGTCCTGGCAGTGCGACATGCGTATCTGGGGATGACCTCCGAGTGCCCTAGCAGGAAGTGAAAGGGCTCCAGCTAGTCAGCTGTGCCAGGTCTGGGTGCTTGCAGGCAGCCTCAAGATGGATGCCAAAACTGGTTAGTCCTTTGTTATCCTTTACATATTGAGTTTCCAGGTGATTTAAGGTCTCTTAATGTGTCCTGTGTTGCTTAGTCTCTGAAAGGGTAAAAACAGTTTCATATTTTTTTTCCTTAACTGGAGGAGGTTTTAAGCTTGAATGGTGGGTGTATGTAGTATCTGTGCATTTGTCTGTTTGACAAAACTGGACCAGCCTTAAAAGGAAGCACCGGTGATGCAAAGGCTTAAATCAGGCAGGCAAGTGCCTTGAGAGATTAAGACGGGGGCAGTCCTTGTGAGTTGTGCATGTAAGGCAGGGATGTAGCAGGCTATTTTTAGTTCTGACAGATGCCAGTTTGTACTTTACCGAATGTAGGCAGCTGCACTTGCTTTTTTACTTACTATCTTTAAGAAAATGCCTTAACTTTAATGAAGATCAAACTTGAGCCCTAATGTTAGACAAGATGCTATTCTGTTTATGGTCACATGTTTAAAACCTGATTTAAATTAAAAAAAAAAAAAAAAAAAATCTATAGCTTTCTCTTCCCTGGCAGGTTGGCTCTGCTTTGGAATAGGAAGAAAATTATTTGTTAAAGGGTTTCTTAGCAGTTCTCATCTCATTCTCTATGTACAGAGCCTACTTTGCAGAGTAGGTTTGAGATCTTGTCTGTGCCCCACCATCCACATTCACACCTCCCTCCAGTGACTTTCAGTGTCCTGGCCACTTCTGATTTTTCAGGCTGTTTAAGTTCAAGAGGATTCTGAGCAGGTTTTTTTGAGGGGGGCTCCAGCATGGATCCATGTGTGTGTGGGCAATGCTGGGAAATACCAGGTGATAGGTCTCCTGGGTGCCTAGACGTTGGGGCCTGGCACCCAGTGCCGCCATCTCAAGACTCACTGTTGCTGCTGCTGCTACAGGCTCAGGTTGATGTGCTGCTGGATGAGTCTGCAATCTTTCAGCTGTAAGACCAGGCCCAGATGCTGCTGTGGTCCCCAGTGGAGCTGGGGTGAAGGTAAAATAAAATGAATGAGCAAAAGAATTGAGCAAATTTTTAGATCAGAGTAAAAGCACAAAAACAATACTGGGGGAAAAATATTTTATTGTAGTTCCTAAAAATTTTCTGTTGACATGCAGATGTGAATTAGCTAAAATGTATGGGTGATGTTACCTAACAGCACCAACACAGAGCTCAGAGAACTTCTATTGAACGTGCACGGGAATTCCTTTAACTTTCTTCATCTGAGTTACTGCAGACATGTTGGTGCTTAAGTTCTCCATTTTTGGGCCTTGTGGCCTCTGTATTACTTCATTGCTATTTTCATTTATTTGTTGCTTCCTCAGCAGCCCCTCAAACAGAACTTTTAAGTTCTAGTTTAAAACAAAGTGTGGGAAAATTCATGGCCGCTTCTGGGTGCTGGATGTGTATCAAAACCACAAATGCTGTTTATCACTTCCTTTGCCTAGACCATTACTCTTTAACTACTAAAGTTGTGGTCAGATGTTCCCCAGGATGTAGTACTGTTTCTGGAAGGTAAGAGCCCTAAACCTCTGCATGAGGCAGGGAAGTGGAGGAGCTCCTTATCTAGGGGCAAGGTGCTATCTGACTCCAAAGCAGGGAGGTGTTGGAAATCTTCCTGTCTAGATCCTGCAAGCATGAAAAAGCTCTTCTTCCCCCCCCCCCCTGCCAGTTTTTGAATCTGCCTCAGGTCAGGTGGTTAAGAAGGGCGTGAGAGCCTGTGGTGCTAGGTGCAGCACAGAGAAAAGCATCTGAACGTGACTGGCTCCCTTCAGGGCCATCTCCTTCAGATACAAAAGGTTGGTGCTGTTAGCTTAGGGCTTTGCTTTGGAATGGGTCCATCCTCGACATGGAGGCAGAAGATGGGACCTGCACAGGTGAGGCTGGCTATTCATTTACGGTGTGGAAGATTCTCGTGGCGTAGTCCATTTAGTTTTTCCTGAGGCTGATGCTATCCTTGTCCTGTGTGCAGAGCTTGCATTCCAAGGTTCAGTCAGACCACTTGGTGTGGCTTGCCAAGGTACCATCTGACTTGCTGGAGCAGAAAACATCGTTGCATTAAGCCCATGAAGTTCCTCTGCTGAGGCTACAGTGCAGCAGGAGATGCTGTGCCATCCATGGTTGCCATTTGGGAAATGTTGCTGCAGCAGGTGTGTGGCACCTTGGATCTGGCCCCTATCATGGCAGTAACAGTCACAGCGGTGCAGTGTTCTGTGGCACTGCAGACAAACCTTGGTTGTGAACCAGTCTGGATTTCTGAAACAGATGTCCCTCAACCCACAGGGTTCCAAGTGTTGGAGGCAGTGAAGAATTTATTTGCCTCATTTAAACCCTGAAGACCAGAGAAGGAAACTTAGAAACAAGGTGGAGAAACTTTTCCCACATAATGGGGTGCCTCTTGAGCTTCCAGAATTGGGAATAAGTCCTTATCAGGTGTTCAGTTCTCCTCTTCATAGGAGTCAGAAGGGGGTGAAGTGGACTCTGTTCATTCCAAGTTCTTACCAGATACATACCCCTCCTCAGACCAGCAACAACCTCTTCTGGGTTGTTCAGCATTTTCCCATGGCTGGGAGAGACGTTCCACAGGATTTGCTACAGATCCCTTACCACAGTGGTCCCCCAACCCTGTCCTGGGGGCCCACCAGCCAGTCGGGTTTTCAGGATATCCACTATGAATATGCATGAGAGAATTTGCATGTTATGGAGGCAGTGCATGCAAACTTTCTCATGCATATTCATTGTGCGTATCCTGAAAACCCGACTGGCTGGTGGGCCCCCAGGACAGGGTTGGAACCACTGCCTTACCAGATTTGCCAACATATTTCTCTGGAGGATCTCTACTACTCCCAAGTTCTTGGATAAGCTGGCAAAATACTATCAGTGATAGGAAGGAGGGACCTGAAGAGAATTCTTCAGTTTCTTCATCCTTCAGCAGATTCAGCAGCTACCCTGGTTCACAAATTCCTTCAGAGAATGGGGCAGACACTGACATGTCTGCCAGTACCCTAGACATTTAGATTTAAAATGCAGGGCCCAAATTTCCCCTAGGGCTTGGTCTGCCAGCTTCTGCTGTGCTTGGTAGTGGTGTAGTTTAACGTTGAAACATGCCAAGCACAGGCATGATTACTCTACATCCTTCCTAGCAGACTTGAAGGTGTTGAATGTATTTGAAGAAAATCTTTCAAAGGTGAATATTAAATGTCCAAATAGTGGCTCACTAGCTCTGCATAGTGTATTATCTACATGAATGAGTAAAAGCTAGAGTCTCTGACAGATTCAACAGATCCAGAGCATGATCTTCTGTAGAAGTCTAATGGCTCACTTGGTTGCATATATGTGGAATCAGGAAGTAAGTGATCCATTGTGCAGATGTGCCCTGTAACAAGGTTCAGGATAGGGTGGCTCTGATTTAAAGAACATCAGTCCACCTCACACTTGCTATCAGCTGTGGCAGAAGACCAGCCAGTTTTCATCAGACACCAGTATCTTCCCTACAGGTGTCCATTCTTCTAAAGATGCCTTGTCTGCTCTTTTGGTGGTGTTGAGCTCCTCCCACTTTTCAGCAGCTATGGCTTCTCATCTGAGGTCTTTAGAGGAAAAGATGTCAGCCAAAAGATCAGTAGAGATGACTTAAGCCCAGGTCTAGTGTGTGGGTTTTTTTTAAACATCTTAGAGCTGCCTCTGGGAGGAAGGATTCAGTCTTATCTCCTGGAATGGCTCACTAAGGATTGGTAGAAACTGAAAATTGAGTATAATTACCACTTACACTCCACTCTCCCCTGACCCAGTAGTCTTCAATCTTTAGCTCTGACCTTTCTCAATCTGTTC
Organism: Rhinatrema bivittatum; assembly: GCF_901001135.1. NCBI lineage: Eukaryota > Metazoa > Chordata > Amphibia > Gymnophiona > Rhinatrematidae > Rhinatrema > Rhinatrema bivittatum. Next base: position 90,064,184 of record NC_042617.1, on the reverse strand, counting down.
AACCAGTTGGAAGTGGAGTCTCTTCAGCAGGTGATCAAACCTTTCCCCTATGGAATGTAATACCTATTTCAGGTATTTCCTAATCCCCCCCCCCCCCCAAAGAAGTCTGATTAAGGCCTATACTAGACATGCAAAGACTGGATACATTGATGTGGGAGGATTTCCCCTTTCATTCAACTGAAAGATTAGATGTATGCTTTTGAATCTGAAAGATTCTTATGGTCACATCTCCATTCACCCCTCCCTTAAGTTCCTCAGGTTAATGGTGAAAAACACACTGGTGCAAGCCTCTGTACTTGTGGTAGTGGTCACACAGCTTTGTCAGTAGGGAATCTTTTTCCATACCTGGACAGTTGGCAAGTGTTTAGTCCATTTCCATCAGTTTCTGGAATCTCTCTCAAATATTCAGTTCCTCCAGTCTCTGGGTTGCCTGGTTGACTTTGTCAAGTCAAACCTGGTGCCAGCTCAGTGTGCAGGTCAGAAGAGCCTTGATAAACTTGCTTTAGGAAAAATTTTCTCCTTATCAAAAAAGCTGCTTTAGTGATGGGCCTGTAAGTTCCCTCCTCCAACAGGGCCAAGCATCAGTGAGGTTGGGCTGGTCCTTCTTGTACACATGGCACTAAAGGTATGTGGATCCTCTGACACATACGCATGTGTATGGCCTTTAGTGAGGCCTCCAGAGTCGGTGGAATCAGCCTTTGGCCAACAACCCCTGAGATGAAAGCATCCCTCCAGTGGTGGACAAATTCAGAAGTTCTGAAAATGGATCTTCCATAGTGTTCCAGATTTTGATCTGGAAAGCAATTTGATTTTAAATAAAATATCAAGTGACTGTGTACCAATGTTGCCATCAAGGGGCAGGGGACACTGGTGCAGCTTGGACCCAAGGTTTCATGGTCCCCAGCAGTCTACAGATCAGCCACCTGGAGCTGTGAGTCATCCATTCCACTTAAGGAGCTTCAGGAAAGGGAATCTGGATCCAGATGGATAACACAGCGGCTGTGCATCACAATGCTCATCTCCAGGTGATCGGTCTTCCAGGAATCCAAAATACATTAACAGGCCACCTCAGCAGTGTATTGCAGCTGAACAAGGGATCCCTGGATAAAGATATTGCAAAAGAGTTGTTCAATGTCTCTGAAAAGGCTGGTGAGCATACTCCATGCATCAAAGCAGCTACAGATGAATTCCCAACACTTTTGTACTTGATTGGCGCATTGGTCACTTTGTGTACCCACCAGTTCCTCTAACAGGACTGCCTAGAAGATTTGTGCAAGGCTAGCTTAATTCTCAAAGCACCAGTCTGGCCACAACAGATGTTATCCATATCTTTTCAATCTGCCAGTTTGGTCTTTGATTCTGTTGGGAACGTCTCAAACTCAAGGAAGAGAGGCTCTGCCATCCAAATTTTCCATTGCTGGCCCTCATGGTATGGATTTTTGAATGCTTTGTAGTCTCCTTACTTCCTAGAGAAGTGGAGGATATTTTAATTTATACCAGGAAACCTTCAACCAGAAGATCCTGCATTTTCAAGTGGGAGAGCTTCTTGACAGAACCAGCCAGCTGGATCCTTTTTGCTGTAGTCCAGAATGCAATCCCGTGTCTTACCTCACGTCCTCTGTTAAGACCTCTTAGGCTGCAGTGGCACTGAGATGAACACTATCGCCAGCAGGTGAAAGGGACTCCAATCTTCATCCTTTGGCATCAAAGTTCATGAAAGGACTGTGGTATTCCAGACTTTTGGTCAGTCAGCTTTCAGTACTTTGAGACCTTCCTAGCTCAACTCATAAAACTTCCTTTTGAGCCTCTCAAGCCATTAGATATAAACTTTACCTGGAAAAAAAATATTTTTTTTGTGGTTATCACTTTGACACAAACCATGAGCAAACTATGGGCTTTGGTTTTTTTTCATAGTAAACATACCTGCAATTTTATACAACAGTACTGTTCTAAGAACTCCCCCAAGTTATTTCCAAAAGTGGTATCTGCATACACATGCATGATTGGAAGTGGAACACCTCAGTTTGCTCACCTGTATAGTGTACACAAGCTGGCTGACTTGCTCTATCAAGGCTCGTCAAGTGTGAGCCATTGACTTCAGTAGCTCATCTCAGGGCCATTTCTATTGAAGATATTTTAAAGTTGTGACTTCATCAGTTCACCCCTTCATATTCCACTTCTGTCTGGATGACATGTCACAAAGTAACTTTAGACAGGCAGTTTTGTGCAACCTGTGTCCCCCCCCCCCCCCCCCCCCCCCCCCCCCCCCACACACACACCTGGAGTCTGGGTTGCTTTTTCAGCAATTGCTCCACAGTGCAATCCTTGGCTTGAGACTCCCCATGTTATGGCTTATTCATACCTGCTTATTGAGGGAGAAAACAAATTTGCTTGCCTGTAAACAGTTTTCCATAGACAAGTTGAATTACCTATGTTTAATAGCCATCTGCCTCCCTGGCAAGTTGACTTTGTTAAAGCTTAAGCTCTGGAAGAGACTAAGGGTTCCATGAGGCAGCATGCACACAAACTCCTGCACATGCTCAGTAAAGGTTCTGAACTGGGTTTGTTGGCATTGTTGGAGGATGTTACCCCATACATTATAGCTAATTCATCATGCTGTCTTTGGAGAACTTGCTTTTTGGCTAACACTTATTAGTTTACACCCTTGCACACCCATCCTGGAAAATAGGCTCCATTAGTTCTGAGTGGAACTTCCATTTTATATTGGAATGTATTTGGGTGAGTAACAATTTTCTTAAATCTTAAGAACATAACAAATTGCCATGCTGGGTCAGACCAAGGGTCCAAGTCCAGCATCCTGTTGCCAACAGAGGCCAAACCAGGCCACAAGAACCTGGCAATTACCCAAACACTAAGAAGATCCCAATGCTACTGATGCAATTAATAGCAGTGGCTATTCCCTAAGTAAACTTGATTAATAGCCGTTAATGGACTTCCCCTCCAAGAACTTATCCAATCCTTTTTTAAACCCAGCTACACTAACTGCACTAACCACCTCCTCTGGCAACAAATTCCAGAGCTTAATTGTGCATTGAGTGAAATAATTTTCTCCAATTAGTCGTGCATTTTGCTGTATATAGTTGCAAAGAGGGAATGTAGTCATACTGTTATCACTCTGCTAATGGAGTTACTAATGTAGATGTAATGGAAGTCTAAGACTGTGAAAGAAATGAAGGACATGGAAGTAAATTTTTCCTTTTTCTGGTCCCTTGTGAATCATTCTGCCTAATACTGTGCTATTAGGCCTGAACTAAATAACCTTAACCATGGTATGGACTGCCTTGATAGTATTGCTTGCCATTTGAGCACTTGCATTGTATTCAGCAGGTTTGTCCTTTTAGTTTGAAAGGCTAACTCACTAAACATCCTTCAGTAGCTTCCAAACACATCTGGAAATATTTTCTCATTCATTAGATTTGTTGCAAGTTTAAAGGTTAAACATAATTTAAGAGCCTAATGCTGTGTGCCTGTGAATTGGCATGTTCAGTGGGCACTATTTGATAACTATTTTGGGAAAGCCACATGGTGTTTGGGATAAGCTTGCATTGGTACTTTGGTCAGTGTTGGAACATTTATGCCCCTATAAAATAGGGACCTCTCTGATAGTTGAAAGGAGATTAAGCATTTTGTTCCAGGCTAAAATAATTTAATGAGGAAACACTACTTGCAGGAAATCCACCTTGTTGGCCCACAGTAAACCCCCCCCCCAAAAAAGGGTGCAGAGCTGTTGGGTGGGGGCTACTGAGCCTCAGCTAAGGAGGTCAGGTTGGGCCTGTTGGCAGAGCAGCTGCCACATTTTCAGTTGGTGTCGTTTTACTCTCTGTAGCGTCTCCCTCCCCCCCCCCCCCCCCCCCCCCCAGCAGCTCTGCAAGGAATCTAGTTTCACACAACAGAAGGACCGAGAAATCAAAGATCTTTGCAAGGTTCCTGACTAAAAGGCAGCTGAACCTGCTGCTTCGGAGGCAATCCAACAATCTCTCCCTCTAATGGAGCTTAAGGCTTCAGCACGGTCGCCAGTTCTCCCCGCAGCTGTTGGGATTTGAATTTAAGGGTTGATTATCTTAAAATTTGATTCACCTTTCATCGCCAAGAAAACAGTAAGGTGGGCTGCAAGGCTGAAAGTAAATTTATATTTCAGGTACAATGGTTATTTCTCTGCCTGGGGGTTTGTAGTTTGCTTGTACCTGCAGCAGTGGAGGGTAAAATAACTTACCCAAGGTCACAAGGGACATCATTAAATTCTAATAGCTTTTTTGGTTTGAACCAGCTGTTTTCAACCTTCTTGGATGACACCTGTTAATTTTAGAAAACTTATCATGCACCATTGGTGTATACAGACAGTGCAAAGCAAGGCCCCACCTTCACATGGACCTTGAGTGAATTCAGAGGCTGACTTCTTTATGGGCCGTCCTTGAAGGATAGCAAACTGTTCTGAGCAGGCGACTAACTTCTAAATTGCATCTTCTCTGGAACCAGGGTTACTGACTGGGGCTGTGGCCTTTGCACTTCTTGATATTGAGCCTCAATGCCTAGGAAGGTTACCTAGTAGCAGCTTATCTTATACCGCATATGGTAGTGCTGGCTGTGTCTTTAATAAATTGGCTGCATGTTGCATGCCAGTTCTACTGTCTGCAGCTTTATCCTTAATGGAGACAGTTTTATCCTATTTCTGTAGTCTGGTTCAATGGAAAAATGTGCAGTTAAATTTTAGAATGATTTCAGATTTTCCCATACTGGTGTGATCAAAAATCCAGAGAAAATTGGCTGGGATAGTTGTAAAAGCCTGGCTCTGTTTTGTGGCTTATCAAAGAAAATGTGTATAAATGGCAGATTGCATCATAATGAATTTTAGTCTGAAGTCAGCTTTTTATAGCATGCTCAACACAAACCATGCAGTTTTCCTGAACACTTACGACCAATTATAGCTGTAAAATATCACTGACTAAAGATGGATGCATTTAATTGCTGTAGATGTTCTGTTTTGGGCTGACTTTGAGTTAGACCAGTGGTTCTCAACCCAGTCCTGTAAGCACACCTAATCTATTTGGTTTTCAGGATAGCCACCATGAATATGAATGAGAGATTTGCAAATAGCTTTGCATACATTAGGTGTTCCATCTCGTGCATGTTCTGAAAACCAGACTGGTTAAGAGTGCCACTGGGACAAAGTTGAGAACCATTGGTTAGCTTGCAGTGCAGACATACAGCTAACTGGTTTGAGGCTGGTAGGATTTGGGTGTGCTTTTCAGGCAGCATAGTCTGAACTTGGGAGGAGAGGGGGAGAGGCTGGCGGCTGCTGGCATAAGAATGGCACTGAAGCATAGTCTCAAACTTTAATCTGGCTACGGAGGCTGGTAAGGGTAATTGAGCTGCTTGGAAATGTTTGGAGTGAGGGAAGACTTCTTGGTATTAAACTGCACTGTGAATATCAGTATTGAGCTCTTGCAGTTTGCCCTGGTTTCTCAAACTATTTTTATGCTTCAGTCTTCCTCAATTCTGCTTGCAACACACCCCTGTTGTAATCACCATCATATATGCCAGTACCCAGTTGAGAAACAGTTAAGGCCCGTACACTAAATTTTGGATTTAGATGTGACATTAGAACCACTTTAGATTATTGATGCAAGAATTGTTCAATCAGTATAAAAGATTTTTAGTTTATAGCAGAGGGGTTATCTTTTGAACTTTTGCTTGGATGCAAGTAAAAAATTAAATAAAAATGAGAATAAAAAGGAATAGTGTCTTTTGCTGCTGTCATGTTTATTTCTATGGCCTATCTAGTCTTCCTAACTTAGCTTTACAATTCCCATCACTCCCTCAGATTCCCTGTTTCTCATGCTTGCTTGAATTCAGATACCATTTTTGCTTCCACTGGGAGGCTATTCCATGCATCCACCATAAAGAAATATTTCCTAAGATTACTCCTGATTCTACCCGCCTTATTTACTATTGCTAAAACTTACCACTATAATTGAATCACCACCATTAATAACCTAATAGTAATCTTTGCACCCTAAAGATTAAAGGAGGCCAGTTAGGGCTGAAATTTCAAACATACACACAAATTAGTATGTTAATCTGTGCTCCGCACTGAACCCAGTTTTGGAAGTTGTAGAGTATACGTTTTTAAAATTAATACTAGTACACACTATCACATACTCTTAATACATGCTATTTTCAAGACTGAAACTTGTAAATCGGGGTCTGCGAGTAACTTTGTATGTAAGAAGGGGGTGTATTGGGGTTGTTCCAGGACAGGGCACAACATTTTACATAAGTTGCTATTTTAAAATCTGCCATAAGTGATGTGCGCAAGTCTTACTCGTGTATTTACTTCTGCTCAATATGAGGTGTAAGTGATGAACAAATGACTGGGTAGAGGGGCTGGGTGCATTGGGGGGGACTTCAAGCTGAAGAGCCAGGATGGTCTTCACAAGCTGGTAGACTAACTGGTAAAACTGTTTTTCATTGCCTCATGCAGGTTATAAAATCCCCAGGGGGTAAAAGTGTCTAATGCTATTTAAAATCTACATGTATCTTTTTTTTTTTAATTGGAAGTACAAATATGCGAGTATATGATTTGTGCACACTTATTGGGCTAAATAGTCTTTCCCACTGCTTATCCAAGTTCGACAAGAAGCTGGATTAAGTGCCACAATCTATCCAAATAAGTTCTACGTAGTGCTTTTTGGATTTATCTGGCTACATGCCACTACTTAGCTGCAGAAATTGGAATTTGTCTAAACTTATACAGCTTGTGGCTTTTTATGTATGTGAGCATATGTACTTGTATTATAACCTGCACAATGCTTTCCACACAGGCTATTCTGTAACAACTTTGCACGTACTCGCATATATATGGGCACACATGAGCAGCTTTGTAAGCTATCTTCCCTTTGTAATGTAAACTCTTAACTTTACTAAACCCGAGACTAGGACATAAACCAAATATCTTCTAACTTTAGTCATAGCTAGAAATACCTTTGCAAATTTGTATTATTCAGATGTTCCATTCCTCTGCTTGCTGTGTATTGCATTATTTGACTTCTTGAAAATTTTGGTATAATTAACTGCTAAAAGCTCAAACTTTGGCTGCATTTGAGGTTTTTAATGGCAACCTTTCTGCTTTCCTTGTAGTTGTTGACCTGATCTATTGGCGAGACATTAAGAAGACGGGCGTAGTGTTTGGGGCCAGCCTGTTTTTGCTGCTCTCCTTGACAGTATTCAGCATTGTGAGTGTGTCTGCGTACATTGCTCTGGCTCTGCTCTCCGTCAGCATCAGCTTTAGGATATACAAAGGTGTTCTCCAGGCAATCCAGAAGTCTGATGAAGGCCATCCATTTAGGTGAGAGGAGTTTGTCAAATACCTTGCATACTGGCAAGTGCCAAATATTAAATATTGCCTTATTTAAGACAGTCTCTTTTCTTTAAAGTTAGTGTTGCTTGTATTGAATCTGAAGCAGACTAAATGCTTTATGTGAAGCTGTTCCTCGAAGTTTCTTTTCACAATACAGCATGTCAGTTTACCGCAAGTGGTGGATGAGTTCCTGTTGGACTGTGGATACAGAGGTAAGTGCTGGTCTATAAAATGAGTGACCTTTTGAGACAGAAGAACATGACATAAAACTTGACCTAAGTCAGACCAAAGGTCTAATTTCAGTAACCTGTTTCCATTAATGGCCTATCCAGATCACAAGTAGGCCATATTTGAGATTATGGTACCCATAGAGCACCGGGGTGGGAGATTTTATTCCCAGAAATCATAGAAAAGCAGCAGGAGTCCCAGTTAATGGATGCCTTCAGAATTTTAACACCCAAGGCACATACGTGTTGCGTGTTCCTAAATCCAGCCTAATTACAAGTACCTGGCAGGGTCCCAAAAGGTCTATAGATTGCATGCTGGTTATCCCAGATAAACAATGGATTTCCCTAAGTATAAAAGGATCTCTTAACTCTGTACGAAAAGCAATTCTGTGCTCTTTATGTGGGCCTATAAAGACTGGGGAAGATCGCAGCCCATCTGCACACTTCTCCCAACCGCATCAGAGGGCACTTCAATCCCCTTGGGTTTTCATCAGCTGTCCAGGGGTGCAGGCCATAGCATTACATCAGATGGATAGATTTTGCCCTCTTTCCTATAGCTCCACTACATCTCTTCCTGATGCTAATCCTCCTCAATTTTGTTCCTCCTTGCAAATCTCAAAGTGTACAGAATGGGGACAGTAAACATTCTTTACCTCATTGTCCTGCCCTGGTCACTGCTCTTGAGCATGTGGTTCTTCCACTCCATCTCCTTTCTCTGCCAGCATTTCATCCTTGACACAGTTATCACAATTTTACCTTTCTTCTGTATTCTGCTCCTTGTTCTCTTCTCAGTTGTGAGATGATAAATTCCAATCCAAGGCCTATCAGTCATATCGCTCCTCGTCCCTCCTTCCCTCTTCTGTTTCTCATACTCTGGGATGCCTGCTCTATTTCCAGCAAGCTTACCTGCATTCATGGTCTCTTCGCCACCTTCTTGCCTTTCCTCTGAGGACTCTGCTTTAGTTGCTGCTCTCTCATGGAGGTATATTTTCTCTCGTACCTTGCCCAGTAGGCTGTGGTGGTGATCAGTCCCATTCTTTCTTTGAGGTCCACTCCATCTGCCTATTTACCCTACTACCTTGTTGGGTAGCTGTTTTATTGACTTCCTGATAAATCCCCCTCCTTTTTCACTGACCCTGACTTTCCTTCTTTCTTGAACTATCTTCCCCTACCCTTATTCTTGGTGATTTTAACCTCCACATTCATGACTCTCTCTGACTGGTTCTTGCCTCAGAATTCCTTGCCATAACCTTTTTTCACTTGATTTCCAACTCTGCTCTCCCATGCCCTCCCATTAGCATGGCCACTACCTTGGCCTAGGCTTTTCTTCCAACTGCTGGCTCAGACTTCTCCATCTCAGTTCTTCCTCTCTCAAACCATCTAATAACATTCACACTAAACTACCCTTCCCCCTCCAGCACTGTCCATTCACAAACACCTGGAACCTTCAGATTCTTGACCGTTGTATTTTGTTTCCTCTCCTCTGCTACAGAGGCAGTTGTTTTTTTTACATCACTGTGCTCTTCTCTGCTCGATGTTCTGTGCATGCTCTGCAGAAGATGAGATTAAAATCCAATGCCTATGCAAACTTCATAAGTTTCAAATGCATGCTAACCTTGTCTATTGCCAAGCAAGACTGTTAATCTGACCCTCACTGTCTTTGCACTCAATTCCCTCAATCTGCTTTTGCCGCCAACCCACCCCTTCTCTTTTTGCCCAGACTGACTACTTCATAAGATTCACAAAACTATCCTATCTGTCACATCCTCAAGTCTATCACTTTCCACTGCAACTGTTCCCACTGGCTTCAGATATGCTGTGATCACACCATGCCTCAGAAAATCCTCCTTGTACCACACCTGTCCTGTTATCTATAGTCCTATCTCCCTCCTCCCTTTTGCTTCCAAATTACTTGAACAATGCTATTCATGTCTTGACTTTCATCTCAAGCCATTCTCAATACACTCCAGTCTGCATTCCAGAAACTGCCCTTACCAAAGTCTCTAGTGGCAAAACCTAAAGGCCTTTTACTCCATTCTTATCCTCCTTGACCTATCTGCTGCTTTTGACACTGATCACAGCCTACTCCTTGATCTATTCTTTTAAATTTCCAGGCTCCCTTCTGTCTTGGTTCTCTTCTTACCTCTCCCATTGCACTCTTAGTGGGTCCTCTGCATCCTCCTCTATCCTTCATTTTGCTATAGATTGGTGTGCTCAGGGCTCTGGCCTTGACCCTCCTTTTTTTTTTTTCCTGTCTGTATACCAATTCTCTTGATGCTCTAATCATCTCTCATGGCTTTAAGTACCATGTGTTTACTAATCCCCAGATTTACCTCTACACCAGGAATCCAGTCCCAACTCTGTGTAACATTGCTGCCTGGATGTCCTATTGCCACATTGAGATTGTCTTGGCCATGTTTAACTCCCCATGTCTCCTTTCCCCTCTCTCTATTTCTGTGGATAACATTGTCATCCTTTCAGCCCATAACCTTAGGGTCATCTTTGACTCCTCGCCTTCTCTACATATATCCAAAATACCTGCTAAAATGTCTGTCTTTATATTTCTAAAATCCCTCCCTCCCTGCTTAACAGAACCCTTATCCACTCTTTCAAAAAATGGAAAGAAAACAGGACACGACATAAGCACTGGCAAGTTATATTCAAAGCATTAATAAAGAAGGCAAAGACAAATTGAAAAGAAGCTAGTTGTGGAAGCAAAAACAAATTCTTTGCTTCAGTCTTTATGGAGCAAGATGTAAGGAAGACACCCATGCCAGAAACATTTTAAAGGTGACTATTCAGAGGAACTGAAACAAATCTCAGTGAACCTGGAAGATGTAATAGGGCAAATTGACAAACTAAAGAGTAACCCCTTGGACCAGATGCTATGCATCCCAGAGTTCTGAAAACTGAAATTAAACTTCAGACATACTGTTAATTTTAATGACAGTAATCTGTAAACCATCACCAGTGACCAAAGATTGGAGGGTGGCTAATAAAATGCTACTTTTTAAAAAGGGGTTCTAGGTGTGATCCAGAAACTACAGCCCATTGAACCTGATGTCAGTGCCCAGAAAAATGGTTAACCTTTTTTGTTATAAAGAATAAAATTACTGAACATACAGTTTAATGGGACAAAGCCAACATGGATTAAGCTAAGGGAAGTCTTGCTTCACCAAGCTGCTATATTTTTTTGACGGAGTGGATAAAGGTGAGCCAGTTGATAGTGTCTGGATTTTCAGAAAGCATTTGACAAAGTACCTCTTCAGAGACTTGAGGAAACAAACATGGGATAGGAGGCAATGTTTTATTATAGATTGGGAACTGGTTAAAAGAGAAAACAGGGAAGGAAATAACGTTGTAGTGGCTGCCGACCGCTTCAATCTGGGCTCCTCTCCCTGGCAAACAAACATCTTAAATCACTGGCATCCTAAGCTAGTTTCCTCCTAGCTACCATTCTTCATTTGGATGCTGCTGATGTCTGTAAAATGAAAATCAATGGATTTCTGCAAGTTTTCTTACCAAACACAATCCTGCCCGGGAGGCTGCTCTCAACACAATGGCACAGGGGCAGAAGCAGTCCCCGAGATTGAATCTGATAGTACTCTAGTATCTGCAGATTTGCCTACAAGGGCAGAATTTCAAACCTGGTTCTGTGAACTGCATTGATATAAAAAATTACAAGAAGGCAATGGATCTATTAGGAGACATGAAGGAAGAAGTGGTGGACATAGTGTGCAGAACTGGCGACACTGAAAATAGGGTCGACTCAGGCAGAAGCGCTCCAAATTCTGAGGGGATTTTAACACTAGAGCAGGACTATGCTACTTTATCCAATAAACTTGGGCATTTGAGAACTGGTCCCGTCAGAACAGTTTGAGGTTTTGGGGGATACCAGAAATGCTGGAATTTCAAGATTGCACGGAAGTGGTGCAGCAGTTATGCCAGTCTTCTAGCTCAGATCCACCAGACCAGTTACTAGCTCACAGGGCGTCTGGCCAGAAGCTGGCAAATCGGCTGCGGGACATTTATAGCATGTTTTACAACTATATGGTGAGAGAAAATGTTCAAATTGGCCTGGCAGCTCCCCGCATGGAAATGGCGAGGTAACCATTTTCTCAGACCTCTCACTAACCATTCTTTGTAAGCAGCAAAGGCTTCACGTTGTTACCGGTTTACTTAGGGATAGTGTCTGCTACAGATGGCTTCACCCTTTTGGACTCCGGTTTACTATTAAAGGAACAGATTTTGCACCAAGTATAACAGAAGCGATGGCAGCACTTATGGAAGCTGGATATATACCGATCTGGACTTAGGGGCCCCTCAAACACAACCATCCATAAAGTCGAGGTTCCTCATTGGCAACGTGTTGAAAGGAGGCAGACAGCTGCACAGGAACTGAAGGCTCGACTACTCAAGACAATACTTGAGACTGCTGGCACAATATATATTGTTGCTCTTTCCATAAAATCTTTATTCCAGGATAAATTTTTTGTTTGGCTGCCCGAGCAGCTTTTTTCTTTCCTGCGGTTTTTCAGCTGCAGTGATAGTTATCAAGCGGATTACTGTTTTCTTTACATGTTTGCCGGAAGGGGGAGACCGATGGGTCTCATTGGCTTGTCTTAGGGGATTTATGGAACAGCCATATAGTGGTGGGTGGGGTATCAGGTACAGGTAATCGGGGGATTTTGGGGTGCTTGGGGAATGGGATTCAGTCTGTTGTATGGATGCATGGCGTTTAGGTGAGACAAAGTTTTGGGATGTTTACTCAAGATTATAGAGGAATGAAGGCATGAGGTGCTTCTGCTAGTGTCTTGGTTTACTTCAGTATTGCGTGGTTTTATTTGATCATGGCTGCCTTTAAGGTATCTTTAAATGTTAAAGGGTTCAATACACATCATAAACTGTTTGTTTTTTGCTGAATTACAACTTGTAGATAGCTATAGCATTAGTTCAAGAAACGCATTTAAAAAGCAGACAGCATCTATTAAGCGCTGATTTATTCCCATCCCAATTTTGGGCAGCGTGCGCTAAAGAAGCAAAATATACAGTGGTGGCTGTTCTCATTTGCAAGGATTTTTTTTTTGTATCATGCTTGAAGAATCTGAGATCATTCTGGTGACTCTTATGAGGGAAGAAAAATACAAGATTGTGAACCTGTATGTCCCCAATGTACAAGATTTATTTTAAGGAACTGGGAGAGGCCTTTAGCTTATGCTGAGGGACACATTGGGGGTGATTTTAACCTCACTATCAATCCCTCTCTGGATAACTCTTCTGGTGTTGGGATGGCTTTAAGGAAGGATCATAGGTATTTAAAAGCTTTCCTCACTAGGCAGAATGTCATGGTTGTGTGGAGGTCCAGATACCCTAAGTCTAGAAATTACACTTATTTTTCCTGCCCCATCGTTCAGACTCCAGAATAGATTTATTGGCCGACAGGGATTATGAACAATGTATCACAGGTGGTTATTGAGCCTATAACATAGTTGGACCATGCCTCAGTTTGGCTGATGCTGGAATTTGCCAACTATGGCAAAGGTCTGTTTTGGAGTCTGTGAGAGCCTGTTGGAAGATGAAGAATTTATACAGCAATTCCAGGGTGATATCCAGGAGCATTTGGAATTGACACTGGGGATGTCACTCCTGTAATGTTGTATGGTTTGAAAGCTGTACTTAGAGGGAAATTGATTGCCAGGACATCTTATGTTAAAAAGATAAAGGGATAGGAAAGCTCTGCTAGAGCACATAACTGCACTAGAGAACACACACGAAAACGAGCCTTCTAACCAAAATTGGTGTCTGAGATCCTGGTGTCCTGGCAGAACCGGATTTGGCTACTATTGAGCATCAATTAGGTATATAATGCATTAGGTTTATTTTGAAGGGGGGAGTAAGGCAAGTAAATCATTAGCTAATATTAAGAGCTAAATGGACCCAAAATGTGATTAAAATTAAGGATGAGGTGGGGAATATACGAATAAGGATATTCGGTAGCAGTTTTTTGCACGTTTCTTCTCTTTAGTGTTGATTCTCAGATAAGGGGGGACATTGAAACGTTTCTTCAAGATGTCTCTCTCTACCTGAATTGCCTGAAATACCGAGCTTGGGTTTAGATAAGGAAATTTCACAATTGGAAGTTGTTTGTGATTAAACAATTGAAACCTGGAAAATCCCCTGGCTTGGATGACTTTATGGCAAGGTTCTAGCAGACCACCTCAACCTTATACTCCTTCTGACGAGGATGTTCATCTCCCTTCATGGGGATTATTCTAGCATGTAGGCCTCCAATAGGGTGGATATCACCATATTAGTCAAATCAGGACATGACCCCACGAATTGTGGATCCTATCACCTGATATCCCTCATCAATCTAGATTTAAAATTTTTAGCAAAAATTTTGGCCAACAGGTTGAAGGGAGTTATTAGCCACATCTATCCTGATCAATCGGGGTTTATACCTGGGCAAATGGTTTCTGATGTCCGAAAAGCAGTGGATGCCATGTGGTGGGCATGTCAAAGTATCCCTTTCTTGTTGCTAACTATAGATGCTGAAAGCACTGGCCTTTTTTATTTCAATTACTGGTTTTTCACCAGATGGGTTCATAAGTTGTATTCATCCCCAGAGGCATGTATAAAAGTCAATCGGGGAAATTTGGCTCTGTTCCCAGTGGGTCGGAGTGAGACAGGGCTGTCCTTGTTCCCACTGCTTTTCACACTTTTTTGGAATCTGTTATCTTGGTGTTACAACGGATATGAGGCAAAGGATTGACATGGAGGTTTCTTCAAAACTATCACTTTCAGATGATATCCTATTTACTGTGACAGACCCATCTAAGTCCCTTCCAGAAATATTTGCAGAGGTATCTACATTTAGCAGTGATTCTGGTTTCAAAATTAATTGGGGAAAGTCAGAAATATTGTATATTTCCACTTCTCTAGCAAAGGAGCTTTAAGCAGCTTTTCCAATTAAATGGGCCTCCCAGAAAGTCAAATATCTGAATTTAGTTTTCCTTAGTGTAGACAGAGGGACTCAGCATCCCACCCTTGGCTACCGTACACAGGCTCACCCTGGGATCCATCCAACTACGCACGGTTCCCTCTTCCCTCCCCAAAGTGGTCTCACACTTCCACCTTAACCAGACCATCTCGCTACCAGCGGCAGATGGCTTGAAGAATTCGGAAGAAGCCCGTAGTCTACGCCATCTCAACTTCGTCAGACTCCTATCCAGATACCTGGAAATGTCAGAACCTGTACGAAAAACGGACCACCTTTTCGTCCTTCATAGCAGAAAGAGACAAAGGGAAGCGGCCTCGCGGGCAACCATAGCCCGCTGGATCAAGGAAGTTATCAAGGCGGCCTACATAGAAGCAGGCAAGCTGCCGCCTCTGCAGGTCAAGGCCCATTCTACCAGAGCCCAGGCATATCCTGGGCAGAAACTAGAATGCTGTCACCCGCAGAGATCTGCGGGGCGGCGACATGGTCCTCCATCCACACCTTCTCCAGATTCTACAGTCTGGATGTTCAGGCTCGGGAGGACACTGCATTTGCAAGGGTAGTACTAAGTGGGTCACAGGCAGCCTCCCACCCGGTTCAGGAGTAGCTTTTATACATTCCATTGGTCCTGAGTCCATCTGCTACACGCTAGGAAATGGAGAAATTACTTACCTGATAATTTCGTTTTCCTTAGTGTAGACAGATGGACCCAGCATCCCACCCTTGGCTGCCGTTAATCATGATCTTTCAAATGATTCAAGGGTAAGCCATGATTCATTTACCCTAGGGCATCCACCCTGCCGGGTGTCGACACTTTCCGGTTGAGTACACTGGCAGTCTCCAGCTATAGTCAATCAACCAGTTCAAGTTAATCAAGTTTTAATGTTTAACCAAGTTATGAAGTTATTCAAGTTAATCAAATTAAGTTAATCAGTCAGTCACACATATATCCACAATGCTTTTCGAGGAGAATACTGAAGAGCTGCACTTCCTGCAAGGGTATATGTACTAGGGGCTGACGTCAGATTGAAATCTGATCCGTCTCCAACTGCTAGCAGGAGTACACTATACCAATTGGTCCTGAGCCCATCTGTCTTCACTAAGGAAAACAAAATTATCAGGTAAGTAATTTCTCCATTAAGCCTCTGGACTGTATACTTTCTCTGCTCTTCTTTGTGTACCTAAATTATTTTAACCATGTTTTAATCAAATATTTCTTAATGCCTTATTGAACATGCTCCTATTTCTTGGGTTCTCCCTTAGGGTTTTACAATATTTTTGTCTGCATGTGGTATAAGAATAAATGCCTTGTGATATCTGATCAGCAATGGGTTAGGGAGGGGGTGAGTCAAGGGTCTAGATGAAAATTTGAGATCTCTAGTATAGCAGATTTTGTGATACATGGCTCATTAGTCTCTTTATTTTGGTACAATCTAGGCAGCAGTTTTGGATTTTTTTGTTCTGGTATGATGTATAAATGCATGTGACTTTTGTTTTATTCATATAGATAATGTGTCAATGTGTTAAGTTTTTAGGACTTGATATGGTTGTACTTCAATACAACATTGAAATAAAAAAAAATAGAAAAGAGTAGAGCTAAATTGTCATCTTAATGGAGAAAGCTGAATAGTGAAGTGTACCAAGGATCTGAACTGGGAACACTAGATCATTTATAAAATGTTAAAGAAATGGGAATAAGTGAGGTGATCAAACTTGCTGATACAAAATTATTCAAAGTTGTTAAATCACAAGAGGATTGTGAGACATTGCAAGACCATGTGAGACTGGGCATCTAAATGCAGATGACATTTAATGTGGACAAGTGCAAAGAGATGCACGGAAGGAAGAGCAGACCATATTGTAGCTACACAATGCAAGGTTCCATGACGGGAGTCACAAAATACCTGATTAAGTCGGTCTATGATGCTTTTGACACATCTTCTAGGTCAGTTGAAAAAGCAATTGATTTAAGAAGACTGGCATAGCTAAAAGTCTTTCGGGCTAAAAGCAGGATATCAAACTGGATTCCCCATGCATGGGGAAAATCTGTTTGGATATAATTAAAGATCATTGCTGCACTTTGCAAATCCTGTCCACAGCTACAGCTGAACAGTCATATCAAATTCCACTATCAGCCTTATAGGAAATACTTTCTTTCTCAAACATTACCCACCATACTAATACTATTGGAACAGAAATCTGCAACAGTTGGCTTAATAGCAATCAAAGATAAGACCCCCAAGTCAGGGGTGGGCCACTTGGCAATAGTGATCACACATGATCAAATTTGAACTGACGACTGGAAGGAAGACACTATGTAAATCTATGGCTTGAACACTACATTTCAAAAGGGAAATTTTCATAAAATGAGAAAAATAGGGGAAAAACAAAGGTGCAGCTGCAAAGGTTAAATGTCCAACAGGCATGGACATGGTTTAAAAAATATTCTTGGAAGCACAGCCCAGATGCCTTCTTCCCACCATGGAATACAAAACGATTACCAGCATGGTTAAAAGGTGAGATGAAAAGGCTATTTTAGCCAAAAAAAAATTCTTCAAAAATTGGAAGGAGGATCATCTGAAGAAAATAAGAAATGCCATAAGCATTGTCAAGTGTAAAACATAAGGCAGGCTAAAAATTTGAAACTAAGTTGGCCATAGAGGCAAAAACTCATAATTAAAACTTTTCTAAACATATCCAAAGCAAGAATCCTGTGAGGCAGTAAGTTGGACCATTAGATGACCGAGGGGTTAAATAAGGCCATTGAAGAGACTGCTTCTGTTTACTAATGAGGATGTTGGAGATACTTGTTCCGGAGGTGGTTTTCAAGGGTGATGAGTCAGATGAACTGAACCAAATCACTGTGAACCTGGAAGAAGGGGTTGTTAATCATGGACCGGTAGAAGTAGTATATATCTGGATTTTCAGAAGGCGTTTGACAAAGTTCCCCCATGAGAGGCTTCTAAGAAAAGTAAAGTCATGGGATAGGTGGTGTCATTTTGTGGATTACAAACTGGTTAAAAGACAGGAAATAGAGTAGGATTAAATAGACAATTTTCTCAGTGGGTTTTAGTGAGAGGAAGGGAAACTGTTTAGGGGCTCATGTGTGAATGAGAAGGAACCGAAGTCTATGTAAGAGAAGGTGGGGGGGGGGGGGCCCTGTGAGTGAATGAGGTCAGGGCTGGGGCCTGGACTCGGAGGGGGCACAAAAAGCAGGTTTGACTAAGGGCACTTAATACCCTTGCACCGGCCCTGTGTGTGGATAGTGGCATGCTGGACTCTCCATGCCAGGCTCCATCTGTTCTATGTGTGAGGCCTAACATCCTGCTGTCCTAGGGGAACACCCGTTAAAGGTGAACAGCTTCACTTTCTCCCACATGAGTAGATGGCAGCAATAAAACAGCTCAAAACCTACCCAATCAACCTTTTTGTCATGGCCAGAGTCTTAGTGAAGATGTTAAGTCATGGCATCCACTGTATTACTACATACTCTTCTTTATATGATGAAAGCTCAGTGGAACCAACGTACTCAACTGATAAATCACAGGGCAGATGATTTATTTATTTATAACTTTTTCTATACCGAAGTTCAAATAAGAGTTACTTATCACTCCGGTTTACATTATAACCAAAAAACAGACAGTAACAAAAGTTGTCTTACATAGAACAAAGGATGAGATAACATGGGAGCAACATAAACAAGGGGGATGAAATGTTTCCACTACAAGAACTGGAGGGAGGAAGGGTTATTACAGTTTTAATGGGGCTCAGATGTAAAGGCTAGCAAGCTAATGCGGTGAAGAGGATGATCTTAGAGTCAAATCTTGGGCTGAGAGGATCCAAGGGGAAGTAGTGAATGACGAGTGGTTATGGGAAAGCTTGTCTGAACAGTAGTCTTAAGTCTCTTCTTGAAAGTGAGTGGGCATTGTTCCAGCCTGAGGTCGGGTGGGAGCAAATTCCACTGTTTGGGACCTGCAGAGGAGATAGCTCTTTTATTTAGGAAGGTTTTGAATGTAGGTACTTTGAGAGTGCCTTTCTGCGCTAATCTAAGAGGACGGGCTGAGGTATGAAGTTGAAGGTGTGTAGAAAGGTCTAGTGGAGAGATGTTAAGAATAGCTTTGTGAGTAATTGATAAAAGCTTGTAGAGGATTCTGTGTTTGACTGGGAGCCAGTGGAGCTTCTTTAGGATTGGTGTTATATGGTCTCTTCTGTTTGTCTTTGTAAGAATCCTTGCTGTTGCATTTTGAAGCAGCTGGAGAGGCTTGATGGAATTGTCTGGCAGGCCAATTCCATGAAGTGATCGCATCACTTCGGTGGTAGACTCAACACAGAAACTTCTCAAAGGCCAACATTTTCACCCACTTCTGATACAACACAACAGGTGCTGCAATGCAAGGATGGGGTGTCCACCTCCATACAGCTTGCTTACAGGACCCTTGGTCTGTTCAGGAGAGAGGTTATCATATAAACGTCCTAGGGATTCTATAATTCAAGTTCAAACCGATTAATTGGGTAGCCCGAGAACTATCTAAACAAGGGCAGTATGGGATAAACAGTTGTATGTTAGGAAGAATGCAAGATATGGAATTGGGCAACCAAAGGAGAATGCTGTATACCTCCCTGGAAGGTTGAATGCCCTGGCATATTCTTTAAGCCATCTCTGTGTGTAAGTAGACTCTTCACCACAGCAGCATGTGCTTCCTATTTCAGCAATGGGGGGCAGCTCCAATAAACCACAAGCTTCCTCAATACACTGTTCAGAGACCATACCTTGAAGCCCTAGCAAAAGATGCCTTTCTCATTCCTTGTCATAATTGTGTCCAGCATGCATTTCCTCTCATTCCTAATCACAAAAAGACTCTCAAAGCTAAGACAAAGAATGATTCTTAACACCTTTCTGGCCTCAGATTCTTCCTTGGCTTCAAAGATTAGTTTAATTTAGTTGTATAGATTTTATGAATCTCCTTTCTCTATAGGCACTGTACAAAGAACCAAGTATAATGCAAAGGTCAAACAAAATGTAAATTAAAAAGGTAATAGTTACAAAATGAAATTTAAAAAAAATTGTTTAAAAACAAAGTATATATAAACAAATTACTCCGCCAGTATGCATTTAAATATTTTCAACTTTGCTCAAGTAATACAAAGGTTCTTTCCTTTGCCCATACCTCCAGTCTCCAGCTTTCACTGCTTGGATGTTGAAAGCCAATCCATGCAAGCTTTGCCATTTCCTGCACAAGTTAGATGTCGTCCTGGCTTCACGGAAACCCTTGTATTTCAAATGGAAGATATTTGCCATTTGATGTACAGCAAGAGATTGATCACTTTACCTGCTCAACCTCTGCTACAATATCTGCTTCACCTCCCTGATTCAGGGCTGAAAACTGAGTGCGTCTCAGTGTCTCGGCTGCCTATTACCACCATGACAAAGGTTCTCCTATTTCTCACCATCCTATGGTTGCTGGATTTAGCAGTGGGATCTTTATTGTGTATTTAGCTCGTGCCTTTTGATAGCCTAAGGTGAGTTGGCCAAATTGATGAATTCAACTTTCAAGCCCCTAGCTCAGTGAACTTTGCAAATATTAACATACCCTTTAATTTCAGGCCAAATAAGATTCTCCTAGGACAAGCAGGATGGTAGCTTTTCTGCACCACCCTCTATCAGGGCTGCTGTAAGATAGATGGCTACAGTTGCTGCAAAACACGATTTCAAAACTGTTTGGGCTAAGAAATGGGACCATGTGATTCCATTATTAATGGAGCTAAGTTGGTTGCCCATAATGTTTAGTTTAACATTTTATGAATAACCCTGAACAAAGTTAATCTGCAATACTTGATAAATCTTCGATTCCATACAGGCCTGTTAGTCACAAGAAGACTTGCTTATTCCAGGCTCCTAATATTAGACTTGAAACAAGGAAAATAGCACTTGGAGAACTGCCAAAAATTGCCCCAAGCTAGAATTTGTGTAATTTATAATCACAGAATAACTAATTTTATTGATGTGAGATTTATATAAACTTTTACACCTTGCATTTTAGTTTGATAATGTAATCTTCTTTGATATGTAAAGTGAAATTGTGGTAAATTAAGTATTCTAACTAGCCAAGCGACAGTAAAACTAAAATTCCTATCATGGAAAGTGTTTCTAATAGCAATCACTTCATCTTAGAGAAGTGAGTGTCAAGCCTTAGCTGTTCATGTTCCCTATATACAGATTTTTAAGAATAGAGTGATGGTGAGAGCGCCAGAATTTCTGCTGAAGTTGTTACATAGCTTTCCATAAACCTTACCCTAGCAAAGCTAACAGTTTTTTTTTTTTTTCATATCCTAGCCACTTGGGTTTTTAGGATTTCCGCAGTGAATATTCCTGAGATTTATGCAATTCATTATGGATGTCCTGAAAATCTGGCTGAGAAACACTGCCCTGGATTATGGCCAAGCTTTGCAGCTCTACTTGGGAAGGACTAAAGCATTAGAAAATCCTTAACTTTCCATTTTATTTGGCCCATTGAACCAGGGCTTACAGATTTCAAAACCAGACTTTATATGCTTGGCTTTTCGGACTGTTCATTTTTGCCTGACTTATACCACGAAGCAGTCGAGGACTCTGAAAGCCCATCAGTAACACCATCATGGATTACACATCTTCATCCTGCCTTAGCACAGGACATCTGCAAAGCAACCAAATGGCTTTATTCACACTTTTTTTTTTTTACCGAGCGTTGTCTTGATGAGGACCTCTAAGGATAATAGCTCTGGCCAAGCAGTTCTGAAAAACCTTTTTAAAACGTAGCTTCAGCTCTCCCTCCAGCCTTTTTGACGGGTTACAGAAGACCGTATTCAAAACAAAATCCAAACCTTGACCTTATGTGGCTAGATTTGTCTTGCTTATCCACAGAGGAAAAAGTTGCTTACCTGTAACAGGTGTTCTCTGTGGACAGTGGAACAAATCAGTCACATTCCCACACCCTCCTCCCCGGAGTTGATGTTTAGCTAGTGAAATGACTGAGACGCAGGAGCCCTCGCCCACAATCAGACAGGTTTCTGTCTCTTCTCAATTTGATAGCCAGCTCCGTGTTGGCAACATCAGGTGTCATTCACTTTTGTGGCTGGCTCTTCCCTCCATTCTTGGAAGAACACTGGGAAAGATCATCAGAAGGGAGTAAACACTGGAGACTCTCCAAACAGAGCCCTTCCCTCTCCGGCACATGGGGAAGGAGGCTGCTCGCTATCCCTTCTGTCCTCCCAGTGCAACAGATGCAGCCACCTCAGAACCAAAGTGCAAGGTGATCAGCACAGAAGAGATTGTAAAGCCATGCACTTTGTCCTCATAGCAAGCTGCTTTCTTTTTCTCCTTCAGTCTCTGCAGCCTGTTTTTCCTGTCTAAAGTGGAAGCTTGTGCTATTCAAACTGGAGGGAAAGCTGCCATGGGGATCAGGAAATAGTGGCTTTACATTCCCTGCAATGCTGAGCTGGTGTAGGGGGAGGTTCCAGCCTGGCATCCCTTTCCCCTGCCAAAACAAGCCTAAGAAGCTAGCATGCAGCCCTGTCCTACTAGCCTTTTCCTTCATTCCCTGTTTTATTGGTAAAATGCAGCAGCTTCTCTGCTTTCCCTTCTGCCGTAAGGGGTAGGCTTAGTTCACTGGTATTACTGGCTTCTTACCAGTTGCTCAAGCTTTGACATGACTAGAACACCTTGATTGTGCATACATCTTGTGAAAAGTCACTTTGCTTGGGTCTCAGACTGTGATTCTCTTCTCTTGTAGGACTTACTTAGACTCCGATATTGGTCTGTCTGAGGAGGCTGTCCAAAAGTACAGCAATGTTGCACTGGGCCACATTAATTGCACTGTTAAAGAACTCCGGCGTCTCTTTCTGGTGGAGGACTTGGTTGATTCTCTGAAGGTAAGTCCTAGAAATTAGTGTTACATTATCTGTAAACTCCCAGTAGGTAAAGCATGCTTGTGGGCATTGCACTGGGTAATATGGTGTATCACATGTTGAACTGATCAGCTTTCTCTCACAGATCTAGAGGTAGCAAGACTGTAGTTAGTTGCTCTGTTAGTACTCTTTACCAGTTGCCATGAACATCTCAGTGAGACGAGTTTTACAAAAATCTTGACTCCAGCTTTGCCTCTGGAAGCTTCCTTGTGACTTCTCCAATGGCTTTTTGCCCCTTTGCCTCTTGGATCTTAGTTACGTTCTTTATAAAGGCAGTTGATTGTAGCTGACTCTTACAAGAAATAACTTCATTTTGGGGGTATAAGAATGAGCGTGCACAATGGTTATAACCGTGAGTTGAGAGCACAGGACGTGTAGGCTGAAGCTTATTGGGGGTCTGAAGAGATGTAAATGGACTGCACTAGATTGCCCTCTGGCAACAGCAGCTAAGAGTAATGTCAGAATGCGGGGTCACAATAATAGTGAGGAGCACTCGTGCATTTCTCTGGCTTGGTTTTGCAGTGAGATTTTTGTTTTGGGCAGTTCAGAAATAAACACCTGAAAGGGAACAAAGCTCCCAAGATTCCTATGCAAACTTTGGAGGATGTATTGTGTTCAAGAAATTGGAAGCTTATAAAACCTGCTTGGTGTAGAGAATGTCAAGGAACTGAAGTGTAAAACGTACTGTGCACAGGTTTCTTCCAGGTGTTCTCCTCCATCTCTCCCTACAGAGTACATAAACCGAAGTTTTATCAAGGATGTAGTCCCGCATTTACACAGTGTAACAAGTGTCTGATTACTGGGTTTGGGTCTTTCTGTGATTTAAGACATGCTGTTTAGCACTAGCCAGGATTTTTCTCCCAGAACTAGCTAGCTTTTTTAAAATACTAGTGAGTGATCCAATATTGAACTTTTTTATAAAGTAGCAGTCCATGGGTTCTGAATAGATGGAGTTGTAAGTGTTGACCTGGCAGCAGAGACCTTGGCTCTGGGTGTTAACCAGGTTTGAGGAGTGGCAAATGATTGCTTGAGTGCTTCTATCTCAGATAAGCTAACTGCACATATTGTATAGATGGATTATATAGTGCCAGTTTGAGGCAAAAGCTTGTACAATTTCTGCCATTTTATTTGGAAACTTTGCCTGACCTGGGAGATCTTGCTGTCACCACTGAAGGAGGTAAATATATATCTTCAGCTATTGGAGAGTTACCTCCTGCAGCAGTCACTGCTGTGCCCTCAGTTTGGGTTTCTTGGACACTGATCATGGTCCGATGATCCCAGGGAAAGAACTGTGTGTAAAATCCTGCAATACTCGGGCATTTTGCATCTTTATTGATCCTAAGTACTTGGTGGTTCTATCTGAGCTGATGGTCCCAGGCCAGACCAGAGTTAACACCGGGAAAGCAGTGAGCATTATTAGCAGGTATTTCCTTCAGCCTCACTCTAACTGTTTTTCCTTTGTCCCAAAAGTAATTTTAGACTTGCTAAGTCCATTTTCTAAGCCGAGCATAGTTGTTCAGTTAATTGCACTGGGGAGGTGTTGGCAGACAATTAGGCGTACTGAAATCAGACTGCAGAGGCAGACTATCATCCGGATGGAAGCAAACTGGAATCGTAACATTTTTTTTTTTTAAAGCAAGGGAACCTTTGCTCCCCCCCTTTTGTTTGTTTGTGCATTTTAAGCAGTGAATGTGATCTTTGTATACAACAAACCCTGCTGGCAAAGATTTTCTGCATATGAGGGGGAGCGTAGTTCTGGGCAGTCCTTGAACTTTTGGGCGTACTGGCTGACATATGATTTTCATAAATGGACAGTAACACAGGCCTTTGGGAGATTTGGGAACTTGCCAAGCTTGCATCTTGTTCGACTTAGGACTATCCTAGTGAGTCAGGCTATGACCTTGTCCTCTGTTATCTTCACCCTTTGACATGTGCTGGCTCTGTTCAGTGAAGTGTATGCAGGAGATAAAATTACAGCCATCTAATATCCTCCCCCTCCACCACACCTTGTCTCCCACGTTCTGGACTTTTAGCTGCTTAAAATCATTTCAGCCCTTTATGCCATGATGGGTAGGCTCACAGATATTTTGCTTGCTAAGGTTTTGCTGCAGTATCTTTCTTACCTAGTAGTTACCAGCTTCCTGTCCTTTCCAAGAGCATGGGGCACACCTACATCAATAAAAATGCAAGACGGGCAGTGAAAACAGGACTGGTATGACCAAAGGAAGAGCTACAGAAGCACAGACCCACCAGTTCCCCAAATGTTTAACCAAAGGGGAGCAGAAAGACGTGAACTGATCCCAGTGCATGAGCCCCCTCTAGATACACTTACAAGACAAGGGAGGTGTGGTGCAAGGAGCCAGCTCAGTTAACGTGGCTGCTAGAGCTCCTCTGCTACTGCTGCTGCCATCCGGTGCTCAGTGCACGCGCTCCTCATCTCACGCCACAGAGGGTGGAAGGACACGCACAGGAGAAGGCTCAGATGAGGTGCTGCACAAAGGGGGGCCCACCAAGCTTGAGGGCTTCAACGCAAGAGGAGACAGAGGATGATTAGATGTTCTCAAAGTAGCCCATAGGCCTTTGAGCCGTTGCTGGTGTCTTCTTCCTGCAAGGTGCTGAGTGAAGCTCTGTGGTTGTCTGTATCTGGAAATCAGGCAGTGGCACACTCGATCCAGTCTGAAAGCACATTCGTTAGGGAACGGTTTCTAATCGGAGGATGGGAACTGTTTCTATGCAAGACTGCTGTTTATAGGTGGTGCTGTCGAGCAGCCCTCAATTCCACCTCAGTTCTGCAAGTTTACTAACCTGATTTTCAACCACTCGTGCCTGCTCCTCCCTGCCCCCTCCCAAATGGGCACCACCTTCTCAAATGCTGGGCTTGCTCCTTGTTCTTCCTCCAGAAGCAGTGCCCACCTCTGTCCCAGTGACTGGGGCTGCCAGCCTCATCTGGTAGCACTAGGGAAGTATGCAGTGGGGCTCCCAGCCTCATCTGGTAGCACTAGGGAAGTATGCAGTGGGGCTGCCAGCCTCATCTGGTAGCACTAGGGAAGTATGCAGTGGGGCTCCCAGCCTCATCTGGTAGCACTAGGGAAGTATGCAGTGGGGCTGCCAGCCTCATCTGGTAGCACTAGGGAAGTATGCAGTGGGGCTGCCAGCCTCATCTGGTAGCACTAGGGAAGTATGCAGTGGGGCTGCCAGCCTCATCTGGTAGCACTAGGGAAGTATGCAGTGGGGCTCCCAGCCTCATCTGGTAGCACTAGGGAAGTATGCAGTGGGGCTGCCAGCAGACAGGCCCCTGTCGTATCACACTTGAAGTATCCTCAAGGCTTCTCACATTTAGCAGGATTCTTGAGGATTGCTAGGAGTGCCCACACAGTTTTCCTCCGGTCTTAATTTTAACAGCCCCATAGTGCAAACATTTTCTACATGAGCTGGTTTGCAGCTCATGTAATGCCCAGGCGACCCTGGTAGATGCCACTGTTCTGGGAGTGGGTTTTGGCTTTTTTTAAGCAGTGTGCCAGAGGTGGTTCTTTTCTAGTGACCTGCAATTAATCCTCTTATACACCAGTGCTACTCACAAAGATGGTAATCGCTGAGGAATCCCCATAACCTACTTTCCATGTGTCTTGATTTGTACACAGCACCTTATGTAGGGTGCTCAGGAATCTGTCCTGGGTCCACTTCTCTCCAGTCTGAATGATATTGCCAAGGACTGAGTAGATTTTTTTGTAGATAAATAAAGGTAAAAGATGGGATTGGGAGAGGTGGAAGAATGTGTGGGTTTTTTGTTTTGTGCTACATTAATAGTGCAAACCGAGTGGTAAAGTTATGCTATGTAAGGAGACTTCGGTGATTCTGGTCCTCATTTTGAATCCCATGATGTGGGAAGGGTTGAAAAATCGAATCCTTGCCATGTATGGAATCGCTGCATGAGGCTAGGGAGCAAGTCCTTTAGAGGTGGCGTATTTTGCAGTTCCTCTCCTTTTACTGGCTGATGTCCTCAAACATTGATCAGGCCAGCAGGAGGTGAGTGGCAATGCCAAGGGCCATATCATCGTCTTCCACCTGAGGTCTTACTACTGCTTTACATGGCACTACAGTGTCCCACATGATTCAGAGTGCTAGCTGGGCCCTGAGCAGGTGACCATGTGTCCCCAGATGCCACCAGTCACCACCTCCCCACTGCTGGCTGGTTGGCTTGTCAGGGGGAGGGGCTGAGAGGATCAGAGGGTGTAGGTAAGCTTGGGTATTGGCATTTGGGAATGACATCTGAGATTGCAGGGTGGAAGGAAGGGTGTGTGTGTGTATGAGGAAGGACTGGGCTGAGACGAGAGCAAGGATGCAACGGGAGAACCAGGCTGGAACAGGGGAAGGACACCCCCCTCCCAAAACTCCTTTATCCCATCCCTGATCTTCCCTCCTTCGCCTTTCCGTCCCCAACATCCTCTTCCTCTCCTCCCCACCCATAAAACTCCCAAAGAACTATTTAAGCATCTTGGCAAGGCTGGAAACCTGAAACCAATTTTTAATGTAAAATTTACATTTGATATGCACAATTCAAATGTATGCAAATATACCACAATTGCTACAGAATTTGCTGCAAAATCTACCCCAGAACTGCCACAGGAGACTTAGGGGATGTTTACAGTTTAAATGTTATGCTGAATTAATGCCTGCCAGTTTTTCCTGGCAGGCTCACCGCTATTGTGGCCTGGGGTGGGCAGCCTTAAAGTGATTCATCAGGAAGGCATTCATAAGAACACTTGTTAGGATGACAAGTTTTAAGCTAGCAGGATTTAACTCCATTGCATGTATAATAACCCAGCTTCTCAACTAATGCACATTTAGCTTAATTGGTCTCTCATCCTCATTTGTTATATGTGTAATCCAGAAGTATTTGCATATTGTGCACATCAGGTTGTTAGACCCCTTTGGGAGGGAGGCAGGGTCAGGGGGCAGAGGGGTAAGTGGCTTATCTGAGGAGTAGCTGAGCTTGTTACTGAGTTATGCTTCTTCCTGGTTCTTCCATGCTGTGTGTAATAGTGGGTGTGAGCCATAATGGACAGTTGATCTAAGCTATCTTCCTTCAGGAAATTATCATGGGGTAAGAGGCAGTGTCCTATTGTGGATTGGTATCTAGTTCAAAGGCCAGAGCAGTGTATCAAATGATGAGCTCTCCAGATAGAGAGGTCAGTATTGGTGAGCCCCAGGTGTTTTTACTGGGACCTGTGCTGTATTAACATTCACAAACAGCCTAAGAAAGGAAGCAGTGAATGAGGTTATTTAAATGTGCAGATACAGATATTAAAACCAGACATGGGGCGTGGCATTTAACATGGACGAGTACAAAGTGATGCACACAGGGAAGAATAATCCTAACTATAGGTGTACGTTTGTAGGCTCCTTATTAGCAATAGCCACCCATAAAAGAGCTCAGTCATTGTGGACAGTACTTTGAAATCCTCAGCACAGTGTGCAGCAGTGGTCTAAAAGCAAGTAGGATGTTAGGAATGATCTGAAAAGGAATGGAGGTAACAGAAAGATGTCCTCTTATCAATCCACGGTGCTACCTAGGCTTGAGCATTGTCTGCAGTTCTGGTCCCTCCCATCTCACACCGTGGAATGGAAGGTTGGCTGGACCTAGTGTCCGGTCGGCCACGGTAATATGGGCTCAGGCACGCTCGGGGAGAAGGCCTGGGTCCACGGCAGTTGGTTGGGGGGGGGGGGGGGTAGGCTGGGGGGGGGGGTCAGTTTTAGGCCAGGAAGGGCAGAGTTAGGTCATTGGGGGGGGGGGGGGGGGGTTTGGAGGCGAAGAGCTGAGGGGGGAGTGGTTAGATGAGCTGGGATTGGGCAGTCCTAGGGAGCTGGTGTGGTGTTGGCTGGCCATGATAGGCCAGCTAGCAAGAGGTCAGCATCAGGTAGGAGGGGGCTCTGACGTAGCGCGTCGCTGGCTCAGTTGCTCGGTGGTGTCCTGGCAGCCGGCTGGTCGCTGCCCTTCTACTGTGGTTGTGTTGTGGGATCACTTTTCGCAGCGGGGGGGGGGGAGTTGTTACGGATGGCCCGAGCCGCTACAGCTTATATTTATCTGTAAAGATGATTTCCTGCTACAATTTTGTGATGGTTGACAACTGGGGCAGTTGTCGGATGCGGGGGTCCACCGGGGTTGGCTTCTTGCTGGGAGGTGGTGGGGGTCTGAACTTGGTGTAAGGACTGGAGGGACGAGCCAGGTGGCTGGTGCTGACAGTCTTGCTGGGGGAAGCAGCGGATGGTCAGGGGATTTTGTCATTGGGAAATGGTGCATGTTTGAGGCTCGGGCCTCCCTGGTGTGTTAAAGCTGCGGCACTGTTAACCCAAACTGTGGTCTGTTATCATTGATTTGTAAAAGGGCAGATGTGAGTGATGTCCTGGCTGCCTATATTACTAGAAAAGATGTAGAGAAATGCTGATAAAAGGGAGTGGAATGGCTCCTTTATGAAAGGATAAACAGATTAGGGCTCATTGGCTTGGAGAAGAGATGACTGATTTTATAAACTTCTTCTAATATCCTATTTCAGACTGGGGTGGAATAAAGGATAGAGCTTTATCCTCTCAGATACCAAAACAAGGGGGTACTCCATGAAACAGACTTAAACAGAAGTGGAGAACTAAAGAGTCAAACTGTGGAATCTATTGCTAGAGGTCAACACAGTGGGGTTTAAAGAGATTTGGACAAGTTCCTAGAGTCCATAAACCAGTCGGGTAGAAATGAGAAAGCTACTACTTATCCCTGGGAGTGAGCAGCGAGAAATAGATGTACTTTTTGGGATCTGAGAGGTACTTGTGACCTGGCCACTTTCTGCCAGGATGCTGGATCTGATGGACCCCGGTCTGACCCCGTGTGGTGTATCTGACATTCTTATGAACCAGGCAGGGCAAAGGGAAAACGACATTTTAACTTTTCTTCTATGGTTGGGGGAGAGATGTGCCTTCAGCAGGATTCACTTGGGGTCCTATTCTGTTAAAGGCCTTTTAAAATGAATCCCAGTTTACAGCTGTCATGCATAAGGCTTACTCCAAGGGCAATTGTGTGCAACTGCCCAGTGCAGAATTCCTCTCCCCCTTATGGATTTTAAGGTTGTAAAATGTGGGCAGCTGACGGTTGCAAAAGATGCTACCATTTTTCTCCTGCCTTTAATACCCGGTTTCTCTCATTGCTGCATGGTCTGAAGCAGCTCATGTCTTGTGATGCTGTGCACAGTGCCTGTGCTCTCCTGAGACGATCATGAGAAGCCTGGCATCGTTAGCTTCAAACTTGAAGCTGTATGGTGCCAGAAGGCATTAGCCGTTCTCCAGCAGAGAGAGAGACCTGAGCACAGAGCAAGGTGGAAGGGGGCTGGCTGGGGGAAAGGGAGGGGATGGCCTGCAGGCTGCTGGAGATGGAAGTGGCTTGGGGCAATTTATTTTTTTTTTAAATTTCAGGGCACTGGGAGGATTTTAATTTGGCAACTTGAAGTACCTGCAGGCAGTGCCAATGATGTTCAATTGCTATTTGTTGCAACCATCACAGATACCGCTGTGTGGCTGTCAGTATTGACAGCTTCAGGCTCTGGGGCTAGCCAAACTAAAAAAAAAAAATAATAATCCTCCCCTCCCCCCACAAAAGTTTGTGCCCCATTATTGTACTCCTGGGAGAATTCTTTACCAAAACCTTTAATTCTGCATGGTTGAGAAATAACACATTTTTCTGTCTAAGTTCACTATTCAACAACTGATTAGTGTTCTGATAGTCTGCAGGTTTTTAATTTTGCTTGGCACTCCCCGAGGAGTAACAGTTTACAGGAGGACTGTGTGGCAGTGGAATAGTCAAAGGTCCATTAAACTCTGCAAGGGTTCTTTCTTTTAAAAGTGAAAGTGACATTGTTTGGTAGTCCATGGCCATCAGGAGTCCTGGCTCTTACTGTGGATGTTGAATGGCAAACTGCAGGGTTCAGTTTTATCTTCCAGACTCTCTTCTCAGCCTTTCAGATTCTTCTTCTTCTTTTCTTCCCTGCATTCACCTTTCAGCAGCTTTACTTTGCAGTTCTACGGGGAGAAGAGGTTTGTAGGGGTTGGGGGTCTCTTCAAGCTGTTAACAAGGTGGTCTTCATTCCTTGGCTAAAACAGGGTATTAAAGTGCCTGTAAAATGTATTGCCCACTTCAGGCTTTACTTGGTGACCTTGAATTGCCAGTGGCCTTTGGCGACCAGGCAGTGAAAAATGTAGGGCCCTGGATGTGATGTTCACTAAGTTGGTTTTTTTTTGTATATATTCTACTGAAAGTTTTAGGATATAGCACAGTTTGCAGTAGTTTGTCAGGAAAAATAGTTTAGGCTGATTGAGCTTTGTCAGATTCTCTTTATGGAGCTTTGTGTACTCTTTTTCTGCACTGGTCTTGGATTTTAGAAGGCAGAATTTCAAAAGGGGAAAGATTTCTAAAAGCAGGCAATTTTTGTTAAAGTTGAACCATTAACCCTTATGTGCATCTTGTACTGTAGCTACTATTGAGAGATTTTGGGTTGTGGCACCACTTATGACCCTCCAGTGGTGTACCGAGAAAGGGGGGGGGGGGCAGGGAGGGCCACATAGGGGGGTGCTGATGGCTGACATGGAGGCCCATGCGGCTGCTGGGAACTACTACTGTGCTGTGTGCCGGAAGCACAAGTGGGGCTGTGGTAGAGGTCATCTCACCACCACCCGAAGAAAAAGGTCACATCCAAACCTGCAGGCACTCCTCCTTCCTGCCTGTGCAGCCTCGGAAGAAAAACATTGCTGGAGCCACACAGGCAGAGAGGAGGAGCATCGGCTGTGTACAGAAGAGGAACAGCACTTATGGGCCTCTGTGAATCCCACGTCATGGCAGCCCAAGAAGAGACAGCCCGGCAGCAGGGCTGCCATGGATGCCATGTTGCGGCCTGAGAAGATCAGGGCCACCAGAGCCCATCCCACGATGACTGTGGAGAGGAGGCCCAGAGACACGAGAGAGGCTGAGGGCCTTTAGAGTCTGTGTATGAGAAAGTTAAGAGACTGTGTGGGAGGGAGTCTGAATGTTTGGGGAGACAGCATGTGACAGCCTGCATGTGTGAGCGCCTGTGCAAGAGCCTGTGTGTGGGAGAGTGAGACTGGGAACCTGACTGTAAGGAAAGAAAACAGATGGTGAAAAGAGAAAAAAAAACTCCTGTAAAAGGAATTGGCAAAAGGGAAGGTGGAAAGCCTGTGACCAATTGATTAGAAAACTAAGATCAGACAGCAAAGGTTAAAAATAATTTAATGATTAGCATATTAGCACATTCTTTGGGAATGTGCAGGAGTAGCTCTCTCTGTACTGATCTTGCAATGTACAAGATCAGCATGGAGGAACTGGAAGCCTACAAGTGTTTAATACCATGGGGGCCTGTGCAGAGGAGTCAGCAGAACAGGCGTCAGTGCCAGCATCAGCAATCGGCACCGCCCCAATAGCCTGACAGCAGTAGCAGAGGAATGAGAGAGGCTCAGAGGTTGTCAAAAGAAAAAGGGGGTCTGCCTTCAGTGTGCATGAATGGGAGTCTGCCTGGGGTCTGTGTGTGTGTGAAAATGAGTGACTGGGAGCTTCCCTGGGTATGTGTCTTGTGTTTGTGAGGGAGCCAGTGAGTGTGTGTGAGAATTCAGGAGAGTGAGAGGGTCTTAGAGCTTGTCTGTGTGAGAGAGGGGTTATGGTGGGTATTAGAGCATGTATATGTGTGTGTGACAGTGTATGTGTGAGAGGATAAAGCTTGTGCTCCCCTAACCTCCCAATCCTCGGTCTCAGGGTGACTGGAAATCAAGAGTTCCCAGGTATGGACAGCAGGGGCTTTTTTAAAATCCTTACTTTTAATTATTGGGTGTTATGTGCTGTTTTGAAATTTTATTGGTGCTTGGGAAATGTTTTAAAAGTATAGGATTTTAATAGAAATGTATCAGTTTTGAAATATTCTTTTTAGAATGGTTTTACTATTATAATTGATGCTTTGTTTCTTGATTTTATTGTTTTGAGGAATGGTGGTTCTTTTTTCAATTGTTAACAGTCTGGCTTCTTGGGGTTTCCATTTCAGTTTTTATCTAACTTGTGATCCTTTAGTCTGTATTTGCAGAGGGTCTCTCAGCTCTGTGTGTGACCATGAGAGATTCTGCTAGCTTATAGCAATCAGGTTTTTTCCTCAGTAGGTGGTGTATTGGTATTCTAGGACCCATATAATATTTACATTGCTGCTTTTTCACGGTTCTAGTTTTGAGTTCTTGGTGTTATTACTATTATGTTAAGCTGGGATTGCAGTATAGATTGAGTGTCTTTTGCGGGGTTTTGTTCACAATGTGTCAGGCAGTGGAAGGAGTTTGTGCTGCTATTACTGTGAGGTAACACCAGAATTTGAGGGAAACATCCAAACTCCATTGTTGGAATTTCCATGGATGCACAGTATGTTACAGAAATGGAGGTGCAGGATTTATATTTTCCTTCCTGTATACATTCCAGACTTCACTCTCATAGCCATATAGAATTAGTTGAAGCTATCAAATTTTAATAGTAGTTATACTAGAGGTGTGAAACTAGCCAGCTTTTTAAAATCATGCAGAAGATTCTTTGGGCTTTCATATTAAGACTTTTTTTATAGCCAATTCTAAAGCAGGGGGCCATGTATGGAGGTGGGTGTGATGAGGAAATGTCATTTTGGCCCCCTCAAATTCTTCTGTCAGATGCCACTGATTTTCTGTGGCCACATTAGTATGAGGAGGGGGGGGGGGTGCTGGAGAGTCATACAAATGCATTGGCCCCCAGGTGCCGGAGACTCTTAGTAAGCCAATGTGCCCCTCCTTCTCTAAGGAAAACTGTGACCAGTGAATTCATTAGTGATACTCACACAGATGTTTGCTGCATCAACACTAGGAAGTCTTTGTAAAATGACCATGTGGTGGCTGGCTTACATGTGCAGGACAATTTTCTTTGTCCATTCTGAGACAGTCTGAATACTTTTCGTGCAGGCTTTACGTCAGTTTTCAGAATAAGCAAGCATTGCCCTTTGGAGCACCATGGACATCACCGCATCTGCTTTTTGTGTGGGCACATTGCTTTGGAAAATGACTTGTTCTTATCCCACCCAAAAGCCTCCCCTAAATGCAGCTAAAAGTAAATGTATGTACTCTTAGCCATGTTGAGAGTGGATGCTTTGACAGTATTTGCAGGAAAATTGCCCAACTTGTGCACTGGGAGCAATCTGTCCTGTTTTCACAGGCAAAGCTTGGAACATCTCTATCAGTTACTGTTTGTGCTGTTGTCTGAACCAAACTTCCTAGGTGCTGTGATGCCCTCCAGTGCCATCCCTGAAGCTGTGGGATTCAGGAGCCGGGTGTCCAGATGCACGGTGCATAATAAAAGGAGCTCCTTTTGTGTGCTGCTTTATGCAAGATTTGTCAGTTCCTGATTATTTAGGGATTTTTGTCTTAAACCTCTTGCTTTCCTCTGGCTCCATTGTTTGTGGGATGACAGGCATGTTTTGATTTTGGTTAATCATGACACTTTATTTTCTAGGTGGTTTATCCATGGAACCTGTTGGCTTTAAAATTCCTGTTGTGATGGGTCATGGGAAGATAGCTGGAATTTGTTCAAGCAAAAATAGGAAAGCTCGATGTCTTCCCTTTTGCTTAAACTCTGCCTAGGCATGTCCCAAGCGCTGATTCCCACTGACATGACAATCTTCTAACTACCAGATCCGTTTGGAAAAGGTCTGCTAAGAGAGGACCTGTTAATTGAGCATCAGCCTGATATATTCTGCATTACAGAAACCTGGTTACTAGAGTTTGATCTTGTAATGATAAATGTTATGTCCTTCAACCCACAAGATCATTGCCTCTGGTCAATGTTAGAAGGGCAGGGGGCTACTTATCAAGCAACCACTAGATACATTCAGGCTGATGCAGTATCGTGTGCTCAGCTGAGCTCACGGCTTTACACGTACGTTTTGGATGCACGACCAAAATCCCTCATGCAAGAAGGGGATTAGCGTGTCCAAACCTGCACAAAGCTAATAGCGCTCATGGCAAGTAAATTTGTTGATGAGGTTATTAGCTGCTGTGCACCTAACGTGCAAAAACTAACAAAAGCAGAAAATACTGCTTTTCTGTATTCCTCAGACTTAATATCGTGGCAATATAAAGTCTGAGAAACCAGAATAAGGGAAAGTTGCTGTCAGTGGAAAATGGCTGCTCCAGTTAACGAGCGTCCATTTTCCTAACCCTACTGACAGCTGCCTCTCCTGGGTGCCCGATGCCGAGGAGGCACTAGGGACACTTCTTTTCTCCTAGCGCCTTCTTTTTACCATGACAGCTCCATTTAAATATTAAATCGGGTGCCCAGGAGAGGTGGATCGGCGCACATTAGATTTAAATCTTGTGTTTAGTTTCCTCTGCCCCATTTTGCAAATGATCACTTTGTGCCTTAAATTGTTTGTTCTCATACTAAAGCATACGTGGACACTTAAAACATGTAAGAGATAACAGAAGTATTCAAACACCTCCAAGGAATAAATGCACAGGAGGCAGACCTCTTTCAGTGGTAAGGAGGCTATGGGCTGATGAAAAGGGGTAGACTCAGGAAATCCTTTTACAGAAAGGGTGGTAGACATGGTCAGCCTCTGAGGTGGAGGTAAGGAGGGGACAGTACCTCAATACAACAAAACTTGGAAGAAGCACAGGATCTCTGAAAGGGAAGGGGCCGTGGTGTGATGGGGCCATATGATCTTTATCAGTCACCATGCTCTATCTGAGTGAACTGGGACTGAATGGAACTGGTTGGTTCAGATGTGCCAAACTAGTTACTGAATTTTGGTTGGCCTGAACCAAACCAAAACTACTTGCAACTGAGCCCAAATGAACTGAAACACAAAATATAATGGCTTGACTCTGGCTTGATCCATTTTTTTAGCTGAAATACCGTAAGTTATTTCTGCAAAATGCTGGAATGGCCAAGTAATAACATGTAAAGAATTACAAAACTTAGATTTTTACAGGGCAACTTACCTCTGGAATTGCAGTGTGTTTTACAGCATGGGTACCTGTCAGGAGCACCCCCTGAGTTTAAATAATGCCTCGATGAAATTCTACTGATCTAGAGTAGCATTCTGTGCTTAGTCCAAAGATGTTTTGCGTTATACTCATCACTAAATGCACAAGATACATAAAGCCAAAAGCGATTGCATATTGTGGGAGTATCTGGGGCAATGTGTGAAATGTCAGATGAATAATTTACCCAGAGATCATCCAGGAGAGCAGTCCTTGTGCCCTAGATGTATTCAGCTGTGTGGGGCTTTGCTGCTTTTACAGCTTTTGAAAGTAGCACAGATTCTGATGCATTGAACCTGGAAGTCTCTCTTGCTGGTATGGCTGAATTTTTGACTTTGGGGGGTTTCTTTAGTAGCGTTTAATCAGATGAATGTTGTACAGCAAGTGAGAAACCTGTTTTGTTTTTTTTTTCTTTATAGTTTGCAGTGCTGATGTGGATCTTAACCTATGTTGGTGCCTTGTTCAATGGTCTGACATTGATGATTTTGGGTAAGTCTCTCTTTTTAAAGATTTAATATATTTATATATATAATATATATATATATATATATATATATATATATATTTGAGTTTTACAGACAGGATTCCCAAAGTGTTAGGTTTGATGCAGCAGAGTACTAAATGACGTGATAAAGGAGCCCTTGATTAGAATCTCTGTGGGGAGCTCATGTTGAATGTAATAACAGCGAGCAGGCACATCTTGTTCCGGATTGAACACCAAATACGCTTGCATCCATTGCTTTGTGTGCTAGAGCTCCAATACTGGCAGCTGCTTTCCCTGCCAAAGTTACCAGTGCCTCCTACAGCAGGTATTGGGAGTTGGTTGTAGCCCATCTTGTGATGAAATGGCATAGTAGGAAGCTAAGGGGATAGATAAGGTGCACAAGGCCATTAATTGCAACCCTTAAGTAAATCATTTCCAATATGCCTATGGATGTAATGGAATTGAGTGAGTGCTTATAGTTTTTGGTGGTCTCCCAAGGCCAGCAGCGACCGCAATAGAATGGAGCTAAATCCCAGACCTTTCTGGAAAGGTAAAAACCTTTCACTTCGCGTGTGGTTGTTTTTATCCACAGATTGGCACATGTTTTCATCATATGGCTGTGCACAGCTTGTCCAGACCTTTCTACCCAAGTCACCTAGAATTAATCTGTCAGGTCTGCTTATTAGCCTGTGGTGGTTTTCTTCAATGCAGCTTTTGCCAAAACGCTGAGTGAATTTTTCTTATCTGAACTGTCCTGACAAGAAGAAGTTTGTAGTTTGATTTAGACTTGCTGGCTTTCTTGACAATATCTGATTGGCAGGCCAGTAGTTTCAAGCTGAGTTTTTTGTTTGGGTGTGTATTTAAAATTTATTTTTCAACCACCACTCCAATGAATGCAGTGATTCACCAAATTAAAAAAAAAAATGAACTTACTTGAACATCCATAAAAATCCATCATGACAAACATAACTGGCTATCAGGTTGTTACAAATATTGGGACAAGGCCACAATGGTATATGCTAATGTCACCCAGAGTAGATCTAGAATAGGCTACCTTGCTGGCAAACTTAAACTCAGATCCTTTGAAGCTGGTCTGAAAACTTCAATACAAGGACCACAGCCAAAGAAATTGGTGGCCAGGACATACTGAAAATGCTCTAAAACCTGTTTTTTGGTCTTTGAATAGACCCAGGAGTAGAGAATCTCTTCCCAGTTGAGCTGCCAGGGCTATGAATACTTTAGCAAGAAATCAGAAAGTTGACCCATGACATGCACAACTGTATGTTCAGTAGCCTTTCCAGTTAGCTCTGGAAGACTTATGTCCATTCTACAAATAGTATAGCCACATATCCCACTTGTGACTCTGAGCTTCTGTCTCTTGAGAACATCTGTTACAGGTAAGCAACTTTGCTTTACTCCAGCTGCTCCTTTTTTGTAGCAGGCCTAAAGAACCATAAATGTTTTCATCTAACTTCTCTCCTACCAATATTGCTGTGGACTTCCTTCTCTTGGATTAAGAACATAAGACGTGCTAAACTGAGTCAGATCAAAGGTCCATCAAGCCCAGCATCCTGTTTCTGATGGTGGTCAATCCAGATTGCAAGTACCTAGCAGGATCCCAGTGAATAGATCTAGTGCTTCCTGCTCATGAGATAATCAGTAGCTTTCCCAAAGTATACATGGCTTATGCTTTATGGGCTTTGTCTCCAGGAATGTGTCTAAACCTTCTTTTAAATGCATCTATGCCAACTACTTTAACTACATCCTCTGCTACAAAATCCAGTTCTAACTATGTGCTGAATGAAAAAGGTACCTTCTCAGATTTGTTTTAAATGTGCTACCTATAAGCTTCATGGAGTTCCCCTAGTCTTGGTATTATTGGAAAGAGTAAATAACATTCCCTGTTTGCCTTTTTTACTCTGCTTATGATTTTATAGACCTATCATACTTCCTTTCAGCCATCTCTTCTCCAAGCTGAAGAGCCCTAACCTGTTTAGCTTTCCTCATAGGGGAGCTGTTCCATCCCCTTTATCATTTTGGTTGCCCTTCTCTGTACCTCTTCTAGTACAGCAATATCTTTCTTGAGGAGGAGTGACTAGAATTGAATATAATACTCAAGGTGCATTCACACCAGGGATCAGTAGGCATTGATATCCTCTTTTCTATTTTCCATTCCTTTCCTAATACATAACCTTCTATTTGCTTTTTTTTGATCTTGTGCACACTGGGCAGAGAATTTCAAAATATTGTCCTAGGTTGTTACATTTAATATGGAACCCAGAGCATCATGTACCTATAGTTGGGGAAGAATAATCCTATGGGTATCAGTTTGCATTAGTCCATTATTTCATCTGCCATTCAGACTCCCAGTACTCTGGTCTTGCAAGGTTCTCTTGCAGATTCTCATAGTTGTGATCTAAAAACTCTGAATAATATTATCTGTAAATGTAACCTTTTCCAGGTCATTATGAATATATTAAAACACTAGTTCCAGTATAAATCCCTAGGGCAGTCCACGATTTACCTTTTTCCCTTGAAAGAAATGACCATTCAGTCCTGCTTCTTATCCTTTACCAGTTACTAATCCCCAATAGAACATTGCCTCCTATCTCATGACTTTAAAATGTTGCTGATGTCTTTCAAGGGAGTGTCAAACATCTACTGACAATCCAGATACACTATGTACTGACTCATCCCTTGTCAACATATTTGTTAACCCATTCAAAACCAATCTAACATTTCTAAAGTAAGACTTTTGTTAGACTAATCTGTCTAGATGGCCAGTAATTTTGTTTTCAGAATAGTTTCAACCATTCTGCCTGTGGACATTACCTTGGCCACCCTGCAAGCCTCAGGTACTGTAGTTGATTTGCATGAGAAGACAGATTAAGACAATTTGTAATCTTATTTTTTAGTTTTCAGAATTCTGGTATGCACAGCTGTCCCAGTGACTTGTAACCATTTGCTCTAGTAAATCTTTTCCATTCAACTTGTTTTTATTTGGTTCATCTGAACCATCACCCTTAGAATATTTCTGGCATAAGTGTCTCCCCCAAAGCCCTCCTGAGTAAAAATTCATTTACCATAGTTTTTTTTCTGCTATAGCCAGAGCCCCTTGGTTTCTTGTGGCAAACTTCAAGATTTGGTGCAAAGCATTGGCAAGTTATTTTGCTAATTTCCTAATTTTTCAAAATTCTGTAGAAATTGTGGCAAGTTTGCATAAAGACTCACACCGCTGATTATGCAAAATCAGCTTTTTATTGAAAACTTCATATTTGTATTTAAACAATATTTAAACTAAATACAAATGTTTCAAATACAAAAAATCAACAATTTATCAAGTTGACGTTAGTCTGTTCACTTAGAACAGTGCAACCAACCGTATATCTTCTTGAATGCCCTTGTCTTTATCTTCTCTGCCAGCTGTGAGACACTGGCAGTTTCAGACTTCCAAAACACATCCAGGTCTCTGTAAAAGGTGTATGATTTGGCCACCGTGCAGATGTAAGAACCCTTGCATAAAGATGAAATTTTATAGGAGCATTACTCCATCCAGGGATTATATCAGCCCTGAGATCTTGGAGGGATGAAACACTGACTATTTTCTGTCCATGCTAACCCCCCCACACACACACATGGACACACCCCAAATCCCTGCTTAATTTCAGGTCAGGAGGAAGTAGGATGGGGGACACAGAAATGAGACTAGAGGCAGACAGGACCCTGCTGCCTTGCTGAATGGATTACAAGGTATGAAAGCGTTCAGGGATATTGATTCTGTGGCAGATTGTAAAATACACAGCAGAAGCGAATGATGCACTTTCTCTTGCTGTCCAACAATAGCTAGAGGTTAGGGGATTCTAGCTATGGCCTTGTCTTCCCTGAGTACCTGTTTACTCCTCATCTGCGGCCCTTATAATCTAGTGGTCTAATGCAGGGCTTTTCAGCCTTTTTTTTTTCAGTGCACACTTTCAAGTTTGCTTGACCCTGGGTAGGTACCAATGATTTTTACAATGTTGTACATTCATTACCCAGCCTTGCAGCATCTCTTCCCACCTGATACCCAGTACTATCTTCCTAGCAGCCCCATCGGTATCCCACCAGCTCTTGTTCCCTTGGGAGTAGTAGCTCCTCTCTCCTCTGTAGCAGCGGCAGCCTGGGGCCTTTTCCAGCAGCAGTCCCTCTGGTCCAGGATATCTTTTTGGTGTTGATTCCTCTGTTCCAGGACCCATTTTCTCCAGCAGCGACTCTGGCTCCTCTTCCCTGCACATGACTCCCACCCTGTGCAGCAGGAGGAAGCTCTGCACCCGCACATGAGTAGGAGTCAACAGGAGGGTGAGGCTGACTGCTGTGGCACAGGAGGCATCTTGCTATGGCACAGATTGAGAAGCTCTGGTCTAACTCCATCAGACTCTTTGCTTCAAATACTTTTATTTTGCATTTTTGCACCTCTGGCAAGCTTCTTTTCAAATTCTTTTGGCTTGCTCTAATGTCTCACATCTAACTTACAAGAGCTTAATGCACTTTCCTATTTTTCTTTTTCATTTGGGTCCACCCAGTTTTTGAAAGATGTCATTTTGGCTTTAATATCCCCTTCCACCTCCCCATTTAACCATGCTGGCAGTCATTTGGTCTTTCTACCTTTTTATTGCATGGCGTACATTTAGTCTGTACTTCCAAGATCGGGTATTTAAACAGCATCAAGGCCACATGCAAACTTTAACTTTTGCAAACACACCTTTTGGTTTTTTCCTAGCTGTTTTAGCAGTCTCCCTTGTTAAAGTTAAATGCTATTGTAGTAGCTTTCAGTAAGTACGTTAAATGTGATTACATTAGGATCATTATTGCCAAGCAGCCCCACCACAGCTGTTTTGCACCTAATTCTGTTGTCGAGAGGATTAGATGTTAAGGATGTGCATTCATTCGTTTTGGACTTATTACTTGTATATTTTCCATAATGGGTTATGTGTCTACTAAAAGTCCGAGGGGTGCACATACTGCAAAACAAATTAAACAGTCTAACGAATGTACATCCTGATTAGATGTAGACTAGAGTCTCCCCTCCCTGGAGTGCCTCAGGGATCTGTATTGGGACCCTTGCTTTTCAATATATTTATAAATGATCTGAAAAGAAATACGAGTGAGGTAATCCAATTTGCAGATGACACAAAATTGTTCAGAGTAGTTAAATCACAAGCAGATTGTGATAAATTGCAGGAAGACCTTGTGACTGAAATTGGGCATCCAAATGGCAGATGAAATTTAATGTGGATAAGTGCAAGGTGATGCATATAGGGAAAAATAACCCATGCTATAATTATGCAATGTTGGGTTCCATATTAAGTGCTACAACCCAAGAAAGAGATCTTGGTGTCATAGTGGATAACACATTGAAATCGTCGGTGCAGTGTGCTGCGGCAGTCAAAAAAGCAAACAGAATGTTGGGAATTATTATGAAGGGAATGGTGAATAAAATGGAAAATGTCATAATGCCTCTGTATCGCTCCATGGTGAGACCGCACTTTGAATACTGTGTACAATTCTGGTCGCCGCACCTCAAAGATATAATTGCGATGGAGAAGGTACAGAGAAGGGCGACCAAAATGATAAGGGGAATGGAACAACTCCCCTATGAGGAAAGACTAAAGAGGTTAGGACTTTTCAGCTTAGAGAAGAGACGGCTGAGGGGGGATATGATAGAGGTGTTTAAAATCATGAGGTCTAGAACAGGTAGGTGTAAATCGGTTATTTACTCTTTCGGATAATAGAAAGACTAGGGGGCACTCCATGAAGTTTTATCATGGGGCACATTTAAAACTAATCGGAGAAAGTTCTTTACTCAACGCACAATTAAACTCTGGAATTTGTTACCAGAGGATGTGGTTAGTGCAGTTAGTATAGCTGTGTTTAAAAAAGGATTGGATAAGCTCTTGGAGAAGTCCATTACCTGCTATTAAGTTCACTTAGAGAATAGCCACTGCCATTAGCAATGGTAACATGG
Organism: Rhinatrema bivittatum; assembly: GCF_901001135.1. Taxonomy (NCBI): domain Eukaryota; kingdom Metazoa; phylum Chordata; class Amphibia; order Gymnophiona; family Rhinatrematidae; genus Rhinatrema; species Rhinatrema bivittatum. The sequence continues at coordinate 90,022,067 of NC_042617.1, read as the reverse complement.
AATAAACTTAGTTTTTGGGTACTTGCCAGGTCCTTATGGCCTGGATTGGCCACTGTTGGAAACAGGATGCTGGGCTTGTTGGACCCTTGGTCTGACCCAGTATGGCATGTTCTTATGTCCCTGTCACTGGTTCTAGGATCAGCTGCTCCATGAAGCAGTCATTTGACATCTGGCAGTTTTTCCTCTAGCATGTCCAGATCAGACACCTCCCCATTCAGTATTGGGGGTAATTGTTGCCTAATTTGTTAGCTTTTCTGATTTTGTTAGCATTTCGCTTTCTTCCCCCTGACCAACCCTCCCCCCGCCCACTGCTGTACTCTCCCCCTCCCCATTTACACTCAGAATTTCTACCCACAGATTCCATATTGCAGTTTTCTCCTGTCTATGCCATCCTTAGGATATATAGTTATCATCCTTCCACCAAGTCTCTGATATGCCCATTGTCTTTATCTTTGTTCAGTGTCATATTTCCAGCTCTTTGATCTTATTTTTTTTAGACTTCTTGCATTTGCACACAGATAATTCAAGTGGCTTTTTAAATTGTATTTACAACCTTCCTAGCAGTTGAGACAGGTAGCTTGGAATTCTTATTTCTATCTGCTCTTTATTGCACCTGGACTGCATCTGTTGTCACCTCTTTTGGGATATTCTAACTTGCCCATTATGTCAGTATCCTTTCTAGCTTCCTTACTCTAAATCATGTGCTTCTAGATAACGGTCAGCTTTCCCTCATGATTTTGTTTAAAAGCTGCTCTGTCTCATTTTTAAATGTTAGCACCAGCAGATCGGGTCCATCCTTTTTGAATAGGTGCTTCTCCTCAAATTGATGACAGTTCCTAACAAATCTAGACCCACCTTCCCCCGCATCATTGCCTCATGCACACATTAAGACTCTGAAACTTTGCTTCCCTTTGGGGTCTAATGTATGGAATGGGGAGCATTCTACTCTGGAGGTTCTGGATTTCAGCTTTCCATCTAAAAGCCTAAATGTCTGCTTCCAGAACCTCCCTCCCATACCTTCCAATGTAGTCATTGGTGCCCATATAAACCACGACAGCCAGCTCCTCCCCAGCACACTCTAAAATCTTGTCTAGGTGCCAGGTGAAGTCTGTTCCCTTTGCACCAGGTAGGCAAGTTACTAAGCCATTCCCTCCAGCCTCTCTTGATGTTCCTAATGATTGAATCGCCAATTGCAGTAGCCCTAGCCCTTGCCTCCTGGAGGCACATCCTTAATACAAAAGGAGACTGCATTATCTAGCTTACAGGATAACGTCCTGCCACACCAGAGTGATTCTCTACTTCCAGGCAACCTTACTTCTCCAAAGCAGCACAGGGGCTGCTAGACTAGAAGTGGGATGCTCTGCCTTCTGCAGAGCTGCTCTCTGTAACTGCCTCTGCTCCTCCAGGTCTGGTCAGTCTAGCCTTCAGCAATGGAACTCGTTCTCTGAGAGCCAGGAGTTCTTTGCATTGGATGCACAAAACACCTCTCATCAAATGGTAGATAATCGTGCAAAAAGCTGGATAAACTTCCATCTTACTGTTGGCCTGCTCTCTGAATGTTGAATTCAAGTTGCTAAGAGCTGGTACACCTAATGTAAAGTCCTTCAGGCAACCAAGGAAACAGCATTTAATCTATAAGGGCAGGGTTACTTGTTTTATGTACATCTCTAATTGAATTTAGTGAAAATGTCGTCCTTGTTCTATTAATTGGATAAGTCTATAAATCAGAGAATGTTGGGGGGGGGGGAGGGTGGGCAAAAAGACAGGAATAAGCTAGATTTGAAATTCTAAAGGCAACCCCCAATTTACCCCACAATCTCTTCTCTCCCAAGCTTTGTCACAAAACTTCCGCAGGAAAGCAATGCTCTCACATCCAGTTCAGTCAGCAGCCCAGGCAGCTTCTGCTCTTAGGAGTCCTTTGCTTCTCTGCTTTTTAGCCAGATCCTGCACGCTAGCTGTAATTGGCGGGCGCACCTCAGGCAGGAGATAATCGGCAGGTTATGGTTTCACATAGTGTGGTATCGGTAAGAACACATCGGCCAGTGGCTAAAGATTGATCCCTTTGTAAAGTGATTACAAAGGCACTGACGTGACAGTCTATAGCTGGTGCTCTTCCTAGGCACTGTAGCCCTTCTGGTTTAGCTTTGCACCAGAGGCGTGTTGTAATATCCAGGTATCACATTCTTCCTTAACACTCCAGCATTGTACTTATTACAAAACTGCTGGCAACAGTTTGGCATTGCTTTGAAGTCTCTGAGTAATTGTCTTTATGAAGATAACTAATAAAAGCTGAGCTGTGGGAGGAGTTGCCTTGGACTAGAACAAATGGCTGTTTGTGCTAATAGAGAGTAGTAGGCGTTCTGCTTTTGATATTTGCCAGCTAAAAGAGGATGAAGCCATCTGCTGTGATTCCCCTGAAATATTTTTAACATGCTATAAAAAAAAAAAGCATAATGGTGGGTAGCGTGCCCGAGGGATCTGATCTGGGATCAGTGTTTAACATTCATTAAATGATTTGGCAAAGGGAGCAGACAGCAAGGTGGTCAGATTTACGGATGACTCACTTAATTCAAAGTGGTCAACAGGCAAGCTGATTGTGCAGAATTATAGGAGGGTTTTGTGAGACTAGGCATCTAAATGGCAATTGAAATGTAATGTTGACAATGTGCCAAGTGAAAAGGGTACACATTGCGTACCATACTATAGGGGATACTACTTAGCAAATGGATCTTGGCAGTCCTACATTAATCAGCTAGATGTGCAGCAGTAGTCAAATTCAGAAAGGAATATAGAATAAAACTAAGCATTATCATGCCTCTGTACTGATTACTTTTGACCCTCTCGGCCTTTTCCCATCAGTATGATGGCATACTCCGCCAAGTTTCAATTTCAGCCACCCTACCATGTCTCTCTCTGTCTCTCTCTCTCGACAGCTTCACCATAACATCCCCCATGCCACAAGAACAATGGCTGTGTTCCCAAGATTACATATTCTACCCCTTGTCCTACCTTGCCTCCTTTTCTCATCCTCTTCTCTGCCCTCGCCTCCCTCCAGTACTCTCTCTGGCTTTTTCTCTTAACCCTCGGCTTTCAATCCTTCTGGTTCATACCCCCTCTCAATCATCTCGGGTTGCCTTTCACCCTTGCCACTCCTCTCCCCTTCACCTCTGGCTCTGTCACCCTTCCAACCCCTTCACTCTCTTGTCACCACTGTTCTTGCCCCTAATTTTCTTTCCCTCTTCACCTTTATTTTAATACTTATTCTGAATGTTCTAATCATGGTGGATTCCAAAGTACATACACAAAAATCATTAAAACGAACAAATCAAAAAGTTACATAACACATAATATGCAACATACAAAATAAAATTGATAAAATAAACAAAATGCTGCTTCAAAAAAAATAAAGGATATGCTGAATAAAAACTAATCCTGTCAAACACTTAACATGTTAGAATACTCTTAAATGCCTCCTTTGCCAAAAGCTCATTAAACAAAATATTTTAACGCTTTTTTTGAATAAAGTGGTGCAAAGAACATAATTGCAGAGCAAAGTAAGACAAGCCAGCAACCAAAAATGTGCTCTTGACTCATCCTTCATATCAATTGTAATTTGGCTATTTGTTCCAACAGAGTCCATGCTGAGACATAAATATAGAGTTGAGTGCTAATCCAGGGGGTTATTTCATTGTGAATCATGGGGAATTTCTGTAATACACCAGATCACAGGGAGACGGTGAAGAAATTTTAAAACGGGGGTAAGGTGTTGGTGTCGGCTCATTCCATTAAGAAGTCCTAGCTGCAGAATTCTGTAACAGAGTGGAGAAAGGCAGTCCTGAAAGATGTTCAATAGCAGAGCCTGAGGAACAGAACTGAAGTCTTCATGTTACAACGGTTTGTCACTGCGTTCAGATCTTAAATGGAGATGGGCTTCATGGATGGTTCTGAGTATAAAAGTTTTGTTCTCCCCCCCAAGAATGGAGAAATCACCAAACTCTAATGCTAGAGGGGGACCTGGTCTAGGAATAATCAGGATGATCCCAGACACCTTCCCCTCTGGTTTTCTCTCCCCTCTTGCCGCATCCTCACCCCAATTTTTTTTCAAACTCTCTAATCCCTATCCTTGGCAGACTTGTCCCCTCCACTCCCCCCATACAACTCCCATCCCACGTGGCTCTTAAGCAACCTCTTAACCTGGCTCCCCCTCTCCCTCTACCCTAGCCTTGGTTCCTTCACACCTGCTCTATAATGTGTAGGGGTCTCCATGTTCGGTTGTATTCTTTATGGTTCTGGGGAATTTATCAAGGTTTATGCAAGAACAAACTTTGGAGAAACTCAGGGGGAAAAAATGATTTGTTTCTGGGTAAATATCAGGGTTTTTTTTTCGGTGGTCAGAAGCCAGGACCATAAAATATGAAGCAGATTCTCCCATCCACCTGCTCAGCAGCACCCCCCAGCTCTACCCCAATCCATCCTTTGCCTGTCGTGTCCCTCTATTCCCCTCCTCCCCAGAGTCCAACAGCCTTCATCCTTACTGCTGGTGGCTGCAGCTTTCTCCTCTCCCCTTCAGCACTGTACTTCTGCTTTTGGGCAGGGCCAGGGTACTTGTCAGGAAGTGCTTCTGGAGGATAGGGCTTGCTTTAAAATGCATTTGTGGTACTTTCGGGGGTGAGAAAGCAGCAGGACTTGAAACACGGCACTGGCAGCACGGGAGGGGGATGGGACTTGGCCCACACTGGCTTCAGTAATGGCTGGGAGCCTTGAAATGCTGCATTTGCAGCTCTGGAGCAGCTTTTTATAAGCCAGAAATTAGGGTGAATATCCTTTTAAACAGATTGTCATCATTGGGGAAAAATCTGAGAATTTATGGGTAAAATTTAGTTTACAAACGGTACAAAAAGGAATCTACCAATTACCGTCAAAACATCACCACTCACCTCAACACTCGTTAATTAACCAATTTTTTAGGGTTTTATTTTTCTTATTCTTTTTTTTGTTAACCGCATCAGCAAGCCTGACAACCTGCCTTATCCAACCAAGGCCGTCCAGACTACTCAATCATCTGCGGTTTTGTTAATGAACGTTTGCTTTCAAATGTTTTCAAGGTTAATGTTTTCAATAGAAGTGTCTGTCTTATCCCGTTAATGGCTCGACAGTGGCCGGTGTTTCGCAACTAAGTTGCTTCTTCAGGAGCCAATATGTGGAGAGGAAACATTGTGCCCAAAAATTGCTGCAACAACTTATACAATTTATCTCCCATTCCTCAGCTAGGACGCCATGTCTAATTCACGTCACCATTGGGACAGATGGTGGGTTACACGTGTGGTGGTTTGGTCTTGGATGAATAAGGTGCCACAGAGTCCAATTTGCAGACTTCAGTGAGATGAAACCACAGCATTCAGCTTCTCCTTGTGCTGCCCCCCAGCATTCAGCCTTCTAATTTACTCCCTGCATTCACCTGCTCTTACATTGCTCTTCCCCCAAATACTCATTTATCTCCCCTAATGTTCACTTCTTGCATTGATCCCCAAAGCATTCAGTGGTCCTAGTGAAGCTCCAGGTGATTCTCCCCTCAGCTGAATCCCAAGTCCTGGAGTACAGTGATCTGCAGAGCCTTGGGCACAGTGTTCACGTCAGACTTTCCCTTCCGGACAGCAGAACAGATAAGAGCCCTCTACCCCAGGCAGCAGATGGGGTGAGGGATGGATAGAATTGGGGGTCTGTTCTAGCCCTTCCCATCTGTTTCTGCTGTAGGTGGCAGTATTATGAGGACGGATGTCAGCAGATCCAGAGCAAAGATCCATTTTGCTCCCTATTACAGCCTATGTGGCCCCAACTCCAGCCCCTCCCTCTCCAGTCTTCTGGAGCGGCCATCCCTGGTAGAGATGAGTGGTGAGACCACCCCTTGAGTGTTTGTGGGTTTACGTTCCACATCTCAGATACAACAGAACTAGAAAAGGTATAGAGAAGGGTGAGGAATGATAAAGGGGATTGAGCAGGTTCCTTATGAAAGACTCAACAGGTTAGGATTGTTCTTAGCTTGGAGAAGGGAAGACTGAAAGAATACATCATGAAAGCTTACAAAATCATGAGTGGTGAAACAGGTTGAGAAGCTATTTACTCTTACTAGGACTAGTGAACACTGCATGAAACTAGCAGATTTTAAAAAAACTTTCTAGAATTTTTCATAAACACAAACCATAGGATTTACTGGCAGAAAATGTCAGACTTGCAGTTTAACTGAGTTTTAAAAAAAATTGGATAAGCTTAGAATACAGGTCCATTAATTTTGCCCTGTGCGTCCCAAACCTGTCCTGGAGGGCCCCCAGTCAGTCAGGTTTTCTGGATATCTACAACAAATATGCATAAGATGAATTTGCATGCACTACCTCCACAGCTTGCAAACTTTCTCATGTATGTTCATTGTAGATATCCTGAAAAACTGACTGCCTGGGGGTTTGGGAACCTCCTGATTAGCCAGATAATCTTGGGTGTCTTCACCTCCTGTTTATGGGAGAAAGCAATATGAAATGGACTTTCCTATTTGGGATTTGACAGGTAAGCCAAGTGACTTGGACTGGCCACTTTTGGAGACAGAATGCTGGGCTTGTTGGACCCAGCTTTGCACAGTGTTATGTAGTCAAAGGAAATGACCGTATATTTTGGTGCAAATTTTTTTTCAGTGTATGCATTCACATTAATACCAAGGTTTAGTACATTTGGCTGGGGCAATCCTGTATGCTGCCCTGTGGGAGATAAAAGATTTGGCTTTTGCTCCTTGGGCTGGTGGAAGATGCTCCAGAGTCTGTGTTCAGTGTCCTGGCAGTCGTGGTTTTGAGTGGCCCCTGGCTGGTTTAGACATTTGGGAAAGAATTAATAATGGAAAGAATCTCAGGTAGTTGTGACAGAAAGCAGATGACATGATGGCGCCGGTAGAAGCAAATTCCAGTTGAGCTGAAAGAGGACTGACCAGAAACTTTTAAAGGCAGTAAACGCAAATCCTTTGCATAGAGCTAGCAGGTGTATACAGTACTGCACAGAAACACAAGTCTCTGCTCCTTGGACCCTACAGTGTAGTCAAGAGACAGAAAATAAGACTGAGTTAAAACAGTGAGGCCATGATTGGGGAGAACTGAATCAGGTGGGTTATAGGTTGTATTAAGTGAGGAAGGGGCAATTTTAATTGGGTAAAGCTGCAAGTAATGAGGCCTCAGGAATCTATAGAAGAAAAACAGCCGGTGGGGTGGGTGGGTCTTCAAATCCTTAAGTCTGGAGCAGTGCTGTGCTCAGACACCTCAATGTGACACCCAGACTTGTCAGCATTTCAGGCTTGCTTAATCCACTAGAAGCCAAATATCAAATGGAAACCTGCTGCTAAGGACGCTCCTTACTCATGAGCCGGGACTGTGTAGATTCCATGTGTTCAGGAATTACAAAACCCCTTCAAGATACAGAAAGGTTAGAAATAGAATGTAAGAGTTACAAGAGAGAAGTGGAAACAGGTTTAAATACGAGCACTTTCTAACTGAAAACTATTTAACTTTCTTCCCTCAGCTCTGGTTTCACTTTTCAGTATTCCAGTTATTTATGAAAGACATCAGGTAAGATCGTACGCATTTTTACTCACACACAAATATAAAAGTTTGGAGAGTTCTCCAGAAGGCACTTGAGTGATTTTCATGATAAATTATATATTGAAGACAATTTATGGATATTTCTTAGGATGACGAAGTGTTGTACATTTCAATGCATGTTTGATTTGTGGCAGGGGGATTTTTATAATCCCAAAAGGCAGTTCAGTGAAACACAAAATGTTAGTAGCATGGAGAGGGCTACTCGTGTTCACATATACTACACCAGGGTTAGGCAGATCTGGTCCTGCAGTGCCATACAGGTTGGGTTTTCAGGATATCCATAACGAATGTGCATGAAAGATTTGCATGCACTGCCTCCAGTGTTTGCCAATCTTATGCAAATTCATTGCAGATGTCATGAAAATCAGGCCAGTCTGTGGCACTGCAGGATTGGAGTTGGCCACCCCATGCTGTCTGTTCTTTTTTTTTTTTTTAATGAATATTTTCTGGAACCAAATTGAGAACAAGAAATTGATGTTTGAGGTGTGGTAGTTACAAACAGCAGCAGAGACTGCTTAATACAGAACTTTTAGATCAGGCCACAAGCTCAGTTTTTAGAACTCTGTTATGGAAGTGATGATCTGGTGCATTGAACCTGGGCCTCTGCAGAGTTTTTATTAAAAAGACTTCCCCCAATGTCTTCTGATTTTTGAGGTTGCCAAAAAGTGAGTTCCTTTAGTGAATTGTTTTCAGTAACTGCCCTCCTTTTCTAGTCTGTACCTATTACTCTTCATTGAAAGCATCTTCTGTTATACTATTCTAAAGGCAAGAAAATAAACTCCTTCATGGAGAACCACCGGACTGCTTTTACTTCTATTTAAACACTCGCTTTGGTGTCAGGAGAGAGAGCTTTGAGAGCAGATCTCTCCTCAATCCTATGGTCTTACTCAGCCTTCCTACTGTGAAGGCTGAATAAGACCAGTTTGGGTGTGACTTCTGGGGCAGAGAAATTAGTGTTTGAAGGCCAGAAGCCTCTTATTTTATTGCTAGTGCTAACTGTAGACGTTGATTTAGAGAGAACAGGAAAGTGGCTTGCTGTAGTGGTCATGGATGCTGTACTGTATTACATAATTAGAACATAGAATGATTTACCTTTTTTATTTCTTTAAAAGTGTACAGTTCTTGTAATGTGACTTTTTTTAACTTTCTAGGCACAAATTGATCACTACTTAGAACTTGTAAACAAGAATATTAAAAATGGTGTTGCCAAGTAAGTATTTTGCACATTGTTTTATACCTAGTTCAGTTGTTGCATAGTTGGAAAGTAAACTACACTAAGCGTGGTACCACACTGCTGCTCAGGTTTTGCTACTATTCTAGTCAACTAGTCCACCTAATGCTGTTCCAGTGTATCCCAAAACCAGTGATGGGAGGGGAAAAACCCAGACCTTGAGAATCCACTTTAAATATGAATATTAGTCTTCAGATTCAGTTTATAGCTGTGATTTTTGTGGCATTGATTGTACAACAAAGATGGAGACTTCTAGGCATAGTGCAGGTATACTGGGCAAAAACAAAATAGATTTTTATTCTATGGGTTGAATTAGTCATGAGACGTGGTGGATGTCATCTGGCACTAAATGGACATCAGAGTTCAGTAGAGCTTTTGCCTTACTGAGCAAGTGCAGGAGTTCCCACATGAGCACTGCCTCATGAGCCCTTCAGTCATATTTTGTCTGTACTGCCAGTCCAAAACTTGACCTCTCTCAAAACCTTTCCGGTAATTGTTGAAATTTTGTGGTTTTCCTAACGTTTTTCCTTATACTACCTCAGCAGCCCCTCAACAGAACTTTTTAGTGTTACACAGACAATGTCCTGAGTCCAAGAAGCCCCATTTAGTGGCTTCAAGAACTGCATCTTTGAGTGTAAAATCTCACCATCTGTTACAGTTCATGGGACCTCTTCATGACTCCAATTGCTACTGTTGTGGCCAGATGTCCTCCAGAACACAAAAGAACAGGGCCTGCAAGATGTCTGAGCTCCAGAGCTATGAGCTAATCTGCAGGCTCCAGGTCCAAAGCTTGGAAGCATCTGGCCTTGACCATTCTGCTGGGATGGGACTTCCCCAGTGCAGGTTCCTAATGCAGTGACTGAGTAAAGACCCTCTGTTTCCACCCTGGCGTTCGCAGCATTAATGAAGCACTCTGATTTGGTGCAGCTGGCACTATGTAAGCCATAGGATTCTATGCACCACTGCTGTCAACAGAGGCTTGATGCTGTCAGCAAAAAAGTACGATGTCACAGCCATGTCTGGTGCTGTCGATGCAGCATCTGACACCAAAGCAGCTGGGGAGGCATGAGGACCCTCTGAGTCTGTGCTTTGGCGGAACCAGGGCTTGGAGGGTGATGCAATTACTATAGCCTTATCCTTATTGGCCAAGAAATTATCTATGCCCTGTCCGACTCTTTTTCTTTTTTTAAATCTGGATCCCAGGCCTATGTCAGACTGAGCTGACCTCAGAGAACTCTAAGAGAAGGCAGCGGCTGCCCCAGGGTGATCATAGCTGGGACTTCCACTTGAGGAATGGCTCCAGTGACTTGGCACAGGACAGGTCATAGGATCCCATGCTTGTCACTGGCTGTGAAGGATGCAAAGAATGCTTTAAGGAATTCATCTTGTCTTCTGAGTGGTGTTCCTGTGCTGTTTGAAGACACATCCTCTTCAGAAACTTAATGATAGGGTCATCGGTTTGGGATGCTTCTGCAAAGCTACATGGCTGCCGAAGTCTGAAGCAGGATGGGAACAGACCAGAGCTGTGGTATTCTGGGCTGTGAGCCCTTCTCCCTGTTTCTGGTGGTGGGGGAAAGGATTCAGTTACTTCCAGAATGGAAAAAAAATCACCAAGGACCAATAAGTACTCAATATCATGAAGTATGGTAAATTGCTTTTATTTCTCCCATACATCAGTGCAACGTAGCTATCTGGCCTTCAATTTGGATCTGTCTCACTTGGTTCCATCTTGGACATACTACTTCATCAATGAGCGACAGTATGAGTTCCACCTTTGAGTGCGGCAGGGTTTTTTATTCCTGTTTACTTATCCCCAAGAGAAGGGGGATTGAGACCCATTCTGGATTTACTAAGACTGGACAGACTCCTGAAGAGAAATACAAAATGAATTCCCTCCACACCAGCCTCCCTTCATCCAAGCAAGGACCTAGATGTGCACTCTGGATCTAAAGGATGTGAATACCCATGTTCCTATCCACCCATCTCATTAGAAGTACCTCACTTTCAAAGTTCTACCTTTTGGGCTGTCAGCAGCACTGAGGATTTTCATACAACGTTTGCAGTAGTGGGAACACATCTTCATTGTCTAGGAATCAGTCTTCCCCTCCCCCCCCCCCCCCCCTACATGGACAAATGACTCTAGGAATCAAACCTGGTCTTGGAGGGATTTGTCACTAACAAACAGCGCAACTGCTGTAGTCTGTGGGGTTTGTCAGCTTCACCCAATCAAGCCTAGTCCCAGCTCAGAGGATCCAGTTCGGAGCCTGGACAGATTCGGTCAGAGAGGGCATTCAATTAAGGGAACAGAACAATCTGTTTTTGAGCACCAGTGCAATACCAGCTGGACAAGTTGTTCTAGTCCATTTGGTACTGGTCATCTTGGATCACATGGGTGCTACACAGTTCATGTGGTACAATTTGCTTATCTTCATGAGGTTTCTCCAGTTGACCTTTGGCCACAGTGGGATTAACAGTGTCAATCTGCATCCTATCCAGGTGCTGCTGAAGATGAAACTTCAGTGGTGGTTGGCTGGCACCAGGGGCTCTCAGCATCAGATCCTCTGATTAGAATCTATCATGTTAAGTGATAGTGATTAGATGCCTTCACCAGAGGGGAGGGAAGCACATACAGGAGGCTACCAAATGCAGGGAACATGGTTGGTACAGGAACACCTGTGTCAAATGGTGTTTTAGAACATCAAGTGTTGGTTTCAACTTGTGTGAATGATTATGTGCTAATTTATTTGACCTGTGGCTCATATTCATGTGGGATATGAGAAAATGATCTATGTATCTGGAGAGAGTATTCATTTCTGGAATTGTAATGTATTTGATCTCTGATTTTCATAAAACTGCATTTATCTGAATCTTCTGAATTGCCAAGGAAAGTGATACATCTGATACGTGGACTATGCTACTGCTCACTCCTTCAGTTTTGATACTATGTAATATAAATTAATGGAAAAGAACATTTATCCTTGGAATCTCCATCTGAAATCTGAGCATTTGGGTGTTGCCTGAGACTTGTAGATGAATGGAATTCCCCTGAGGAAGTATCAATGGTAGATGTGAGAATGATGGTAGTATTCTCCTAGGACAAGCAGGATGGTAGTCCTCACACATGGGTGACATCAGATGGAGCCTGCTGTCAAAGTTTCTAGAAACTTTGGCTGGCACACTGAGCATGCCACTGTCTGCATCCACAAAGGGTCTCTCTTCAGTCCTTTCTTTTCTGTGGCAGTGGAGCTTGTGCTGTTGGTCGGAAAACATGAGGTTTTTTTCCTTCACAATTTTTTGCATAGCTTTTCCTGCGCTAGGTATATTCAGTCCCTTCTGGTTCTTCTCGGCCGGTGAATATTTTTTGCTTCTCTCATATTCTCCAGTCGTTGTGCCCTTGTGGGCTCTGCACCTCATGACTGCCTCAGGCTTTCACCGATGTCCCCAGTGCCCCTGGACTATGTACCTAACAGATCCACATGAAGTGTGTATCCTCTGCCTGGGGGGTCACATGATGTTCACAGATGCGATTTATGTGCCCAGATGACCCCAAAGGGCCCATGGGCCAGGCTGGACAAAATGGAGAAGGTGTTTGACTTGGGTAAGTCCGAGCCCTCTACTCGGGTGTCGGCACCCTCGATGCCTAGGGGAACAGATTGTGCTCTATTCCTCAATCACCACCCCTTCCCTGAAGCTCTCAAGGCAGGGGGACTTTGGGGATCGGCCAGCCTGTTTCCTCAGTCACCTCAGGATAGTCTTCATCCTCTGCGCTGGGGAAAAACTGGGCTGAGCACTGTGGGAGATCCTGCAAAAATTGGCACTGGTCCCCGTTGGTGCACGAGGCCTGGCATGTAAGGACCATGGGGCTTGTTGCCCTGTTGCCTAAGCAGCCTCGACACGAGGCTCCATCCTCCCTCAATGTTGGTGGTCTGATATCAGCCCTCTTCGGGGCTCAGAGGAGGAGTTGGGCCCAACCCTCCCTTCTCTTCAGAGGAGTTTGAGGCAGAGTTGGAGCATTGGGTGTGCCTGGTGGTGGATCGCTCTTTGCGAGAACAGGAGCCGGCATCCCCAATACCGGTACCAACAACTTCGAGGCTGGTGCCCACACCAGTGCTGGCACATATGCTGTTGCCAACTGTGGTGACTGGGCTGGACCCGTTGTTGGATCTCCTTGACGTCCTCCTCTGTGTACTGCCGGCTCCTTGCAATCCCTCATTGACTCATCAGGCTATGGGAACACCCCCTCTCTGTCACCCCGGTTAACCAGAAGGCCGATGGTGTGTACCTTATACAACAGATTGTGGGCTTCAGTGCCAGCTTCCCCACCAGTCAGTGGTTGAGTTGGTGCTCAAGAAGGCAAAGCAGTCAAAAACCCATGTGTAAGCCCCTCTGGGTAAGGACAACTGAGCATGGGATGCCATGGGAAGGAGGGTGTATCAGGGCTCCATCTTTGTGGCCCAGATTGCCTCCCTCCACTTACACACGACCTAGTATACCTGCAACCTCCAGACACGAGTCCAAGAGGGGGCAGATGGCCTGGCACAGCAGCCCCAGGAGGCCCTTATGGCGCTTGTCCAGCAGGTCTTTGAATGTGGTAAGCACGAGGTGCGTACTACCTACGATGTCTTTGAGATGGCAGGGCATGTACAGGTGGCGGTTCTCTCCACCATCTGGCCTTGCTTAGGGCCTCAGACCTTCACCCTGAGGTTCAGGATCAGCTGGCTGACTTGTCTTGCATGGGCAATAATCTTTTCAGCGACAAGGTCAAGGAAGCAGTCACACAGGTGAAGGACCACCATGAGACCCTCAAGCACTTGTCCGCCAGTGCCTCAGCCTCACCAGCTTCTTCCAAATGGTCATTCCAGACTGGGCCAAGGAGACCTTGCTATAGACAAGAGTATTTCCCACCGGCCCCACTCCAGGCCACAGCAGGTGAGTGCCAGGGTAAGATCCTGCCAGCAGCAGGGCCCCCACCCACAGCCAGTCCCATATGCCAGTTGCTTCTTCCAGTGCCCAGGGACCCTGCAGTTGGGGGGCTGGCTCTGCTTCTTCGTGGACCGGTGGCTGGCCGTGACATTGGATCAATGGGTCCTGTCCATCCAGCGTGGCTACAGGCTGAATCACGTGGAAACTCCACCAGATTTTCCCCTGAGCCCACAGTGTGGGGTCTCACATTGCATCCAGAACTGCTTCAAGAGGAACTCTTAGCCCTTCTGCAAGTCAGGGTGGTGGAACCTGTTCCTCGGGCAGCAGAGTCGAGTGTTTTACTTCCTGATTCCAAAGAAAACAGGAAGCCGTTGTCCCTTTCTGGATTTGCAGACCTTGAACAGGATCCCAAAGGAAAAATTCAAAATGGTATCCTTGGGCACCATAATCCTCCTGTTGAACTAAGGGGACTGGCTATGCTCCCTCAGCCTAAAGGATGTGTGTACATACATCGCAATTCTCCGAAGTAACAGGCGGTACCTTCGCTTTTTGGTGGGGCTCCAGCATTTTCAGTACCGTTTGCTCCCATTCGGCATTGCCTGTGCATCATGGGTCTTCACAAAATCTCTTGCCATGGTGGGGGATTATTTGCGCCAGCTAGGAGTCCAGCTGTTTCCATATCTGAACAACTAGCTGGTTCAAAGCAACATATGGGCTAGGGCACTGCAGGCACCTTTCGGGTCCTGGAGCACCTAGAATTTTTAATTAACTACCTGAAGTCAAATCTCCACCCTTTGTCATGGCTTTCATTGGGCAAAGAGAGGAAGTGCAGTAATTTTTAATGAGTCCCAATGATAACTTTTACGTTGAAGTATTTTAAACTTTTATTGGCGGCAACTCCATTGCTTCGCAGAGACACAATACTTAGACGGGGTCCCCCGACACGGATCCGTGTTTCACCACACGTGGCTGCATCGGGAGGGACGTAATTTACAGCGGAATTCTTCAACTATAACAAAGGAAACAATTTAACAGGGGAGGACTCGTTACAAAGGACCCAAATGAGATTAAATGCAACTTCTAGCATACACACAAACCTGGAAAACAACTTGAATTCAAAGATGTATAGTATGATAAACGTAATTTTTTAGAACCACTAAAAATATCTTCGGGTATCGATTCATTATTTGAAGTCATATTTTGAACACAAAATAAAATTGCAATGTTCATATATTAACTGAGAGAAATAATTAATGATAGAACAAAAAATGTTTTTGTGTGTGTGTGTACATATATATACACTAGCCGTTAAGCCCGTAACAACGGGCTCAGTCCGTTTCCTTCCCACTCCCTCCTCCTTCACTCTCACCCCCCTCCTCCCTCTCACCCCCTCTCCTCCCTCCCACCTTCCCTCCCTCCCTCTCTCTCACCTTCCCTCCCTCCCTCTGTCACCTTCCCTCTCACCACTTCTCCTCCCGCTCCTGCCGGCAGATCTTGGGGGGGGGAGGGGTGTCACTCGCGCACGGCGCTGCTTCTCCTGCCGGCAGATCTCGGGGGGGGGGGGGGGGGGGTGTCACTCGCGCGCGGCGCCTCTGCTCTCCTCCCGCTCCTGCTTCGCGGCCGCCGCCGCTCCTGCGGCCCCACCGCCATGTTTTTTGTTTCGGGCACGCACGGCTCTGACCAACGTGCTGGCCCGCACATGCGCGGTAGAGCTGCTCTCTACTGCGCATTTGCGGGCCGTCGGTCAGAGCCCATTTATAAGGTAGATACACATTGTACAATATTTTCCATTCATGTAATACAAAAATTATAATAAAATAATGGGTACATTCACCAGATATAGAGCAGCATATAGTACATTGCATACACTTATTTCTAAATGTAAGCCAGATTATGTGTGTAGTTGCATATTAGTTTCTTAATGGCATGTAACTAGACCCCTCAAAGCAGTAGAAACCCTGAATGTAATACCAAGACACCTTAACTGATCAACGTGGGTGAACTAAATACGGAACGGCAAAAGATAACGTATCAAGCTTAAATATGGGACGATAAGGATGGCTTAGCAGGTTTATCCCATATGCAAAATAGTTTTTTAACTCTTATATATCAAGACTAAATATAAAGCGGCAAAGGGTAGCATATCGTATTTAAATGTAAAATGGCAGAAGTTAGCGTTTCAAACCACTAACTACCGTGCCAAAATTTAAATAAAAATAAGTAAATAAAGGTAAACCAGCTAAATATATTTGTAAACTTGTTCTTGCATATTTTACATACCTTCAGCAATTTGTACTTATACGTATTCTGGATGGCAAGGAGAGCGGGCAGTGCCGGTAAAACCAAACATTTAAAGGACATAGAATTGGTGCCAAAATTTCTGACTAATGGGGAGGCCTGTCATGTAAGCACTATCCAATAGGAACAAAAGACCAAGTAATTAAATGAAACCAACCTTAAAGATCTCAATCCTACATATACTAATGTACAGAGGACCTAGAACCCAAATCTAAAAAGTGTGTGTAATGTCATAGAAAGAACCGCTCCTGGAGAGCCACACCACGGTGCACTCTGTAAGAACTGTGGTGACATCTGTGACCTACCTGCATGCAGTTCCATTGGGAGAGATCTGCAGAGCTGCAACATGGAGTTCTCTTCACACTTTTGCTGTCTGGACAGGGATGGCCAGTGGGATAGCAGGTTTGGCCAATCTGTCCTGAGAAACTTCTTTCAGCTGTGAACCAAACTCTTCTACCATGAAACCCTGGCTTTTTATTTAGGCTGTTCCCACAGCACCTCTTTTGTGCCCGTTGGCACCTGGTTTGGTGTCTGGGCCTGCCGGTTCAGGTCCAGCCTGTAGCTAGGGATTCACCCATGTGAGGACTACCATACTGCTTGTCCTAGGAGAAAGTGCAGTTGCTTACCTGTAACAGATGTTCTCCTAGGTCAGCAGGATGTTAGTCCTCAAACTGTTTGCCGCCCTGCAGAGTTGGGTTCTCCTGTTTTTTGTTTGAATTTTTTTTTTTTTTTAAATCTACGTACATGACTGAAGAGACCCCATATGGATGCAGGGATAGTGGCATGCTCAGTGTGCCAGTCAAAGTTTCTAGAAACTTTGACAAGTTTTCTGTGCCGGGCTCCATCTGATGTTGCCCATATGTGAGGACCACCATCCTGCTCTCCTAGGAGAACACCTGTTACAGGTAAGCAACTGCACTTTCTTGTGTATGAATGTTTTGTATGTGTGGTTATAGATGTACATTTGAGGTGAGGGTGGATCCTTGCAGTAAAGCTGGTTGATATATTTTAGGGTTCTGTTTTGTATATTGTGCCAGGGGTTGGGGAAGGAAGGGGGAACAGTATTTTTCTTGTAGAGTGCTATGGTAACAGGATATTCTGTGTACTTATGAACCTTGTAGCAAACTCATTCTGAAATTTTGATCTGTTCTCCAGTGATGTACTGTTGCCGGGCACATGTTTGTATTTGTTTTAGTTTGTGTTATATTTGATTTGTGTGTTTGCTGTATGCTGCCCCAAACTACTTCTGGAGTAGTGGGTAACAAAATATTTTAACTGCCAGGGGTTGGGGGGGGGGGGGGGGGGGGAGAAGGGAAGAGAAGGTGGTGCCTGGGGGAAGGAAGAAGAGAAAATGATTGAGAAGGTGATGGTGTGCCAAGACCCAAAGGTTGGGAACCACTACCCTAAACTGAACCCCATTATTAGCCAGAGTGTGCTAATGCAGGCTGAAGAGGTGTGGGGTGTGCCTTTGACATTACATATTGTGTGTTGGCTAGGCAAAATACTGTAAGGGTTCATGGCTACTTATCTTTTTAAAGCTTTTGTGAATTAATTGATCATTTTACTATTTTACAGTTCATTTTTTTTCCTTCCCAATAGGATCCAAGCTAAAATTCCTGGACTAAAGCGCAAAGCTGAATAAGCCTGGAAGCTCACGATTGACAAGTGTTCGTTCATGGTACCTGGGGAGGGTCAGGGGAAAACCAAACCTTGACGTTGCAGTGCAGTTTCACAGATCTTTATTTTTAGCAATGCAGTGATTGAGGAAAAAAATACCTGTTTTGACTGCCATCTGTTTTATCATCTGTAAGCTGCTATGTATGGATTTAAAACTAATTTTTTGTTTGTCCTGTGTGAAGCACTGGTAAATACAGAAGACTGAGAAGGCTGTACATTACGCTTTATTCAAGGGAGTAGTCTTTACTGCATTTTTAAGAGATCATAGTGCAGGTGGCACTGGGGATAATATTTCTCAGTTTGTGCACTGTATATGTTCTGTGAGCAGACTGATGCAGATTTTGATATGAAATGTTTAGAAGATTATACCATTCAAGCAAGAGCAAAAAGAGACCTTGCTTTTGTTTGGTATGGGTGTAGCTGTATTGTGATTTTACTTTTTATCAATTGCCTATATATATATACTATATATATAGTGTTTCACAAAGCTTAGATACTTTCAGCTGCTCCACAGTGCTTGTCATAATTGATGGAATTTATGAATAGCAAGATAGCACATAAGCTTGAAAATTGAAAAATATTTCTAGAAACATGTCTGAGAATAACTGTACCTCTGCAATCTACACTTTATTGTGCACACAGTTGATTTTGAGCAAACCTGTTTAAAGTCACTTTCACCTCTGGTAATCTGTGGACTGAATATCTAATACTGCAAATGTTTGGAAGTTTCCAAAATTGTAATGCGAGCAATTGCAAGTAAAAAATACACCTGCACTTAAAGCTGTGCTGAACTAAATCTGTGGAATGCATTGTGAAATGTAAGCACCCAATATCAATAAAGCTTATAAACCGTAATAGGCTTGGTGTGTTTTCATGAATCTAACAATTGGTTTCTTTAGTGTATAAAATATGCTAACTTGTTTTGGTAATGGATGTTCACAGTACAAAGCATCCCCTATCAGATACTTGTGGTGCAAATATAGCTTATGATCACAGTATGTGGACTTGGATGCTAATGGTTGATAGCTGCAGTGTGAATGGCTTATGAAGTTCTCCATGCTGGTTAAAATTTTATATACTGCAATTCTTATATCAAAGCAGTTTATAAAACACATCAACATGAAAAACCCCCCCAAATTCAGACTAAGATCCATTAAATTAGTTACAAGAATCTTCCTTTTTAATTAAGGCATATTCATTACTTGTACCACAGCAAAAATATCCCCCTTCTCTAACTTTATATTTTCCATCAGTAAGCAAAATTTGGCTGCTGGTCTTTTATCTAACACACCTGTCTGAACCCGGTACACCTGTTTTACACTGGCTCCCTATCTTTTCATATTCAATAAAAATTAGCAATCACTGTTCACATTATGCTGAACAATCTCTTCCTCATGGATCTCCTCAACACTGAGCTGTTTACCCCTACCCGATCACTGTGATCCTCCAACCAAGGTCTCCTTGACATACCCCCTACAAAGCTTGCCCATCTTGATGAAACCAGGGAGCGTTCTCAACTCCTGCCCCACCCTCTGGAACTCAGAAGCCTGAAAGACATTAAGTCCTTTAGAAGAGCCCTCTAGACTTATCTTTTCAGACTGCTGTATATTACTTAGCCAGTATCTTTCCCCTGAACTGTTTATGGCTTGTAACTACCATGTGATGAAAATAGATGTTTTGATATAACTTTATGTATGTTTGCACTTTGCCTTGAACCATGGAAGGGTGGGTAATAAATATTTTAAATAAACACAAAGCAGGCTGAATTAGCCATTACGTATGTGGGTGACATTTCTCCAAACTGTACAGGTTTGAGCTCTACTTAGCATGTGTGGGAATTCCCGCACTGGGATTCTTGTGAATCTCCAGTCACTTTTTTTTCCCCTAAGCTAAAGCATGGGCATGTACTTAATCTCTATTTTTTCTCTTCAGACATTTTTTTGCTGCTGCAGTTCCCTAAAAGCACTTCTAATTGCTGCCAATAAGTTTCTCTCATGACATGGTTTTTCCCTTCTGGCCAGACATAGTATAGTGAATGGTTTTAAGAACTGCCCGAGTGGCAAAATTGTGCTCCTTATAGATAGCCATGATCTCTATCCCTGCTTTGGATGAATCATGACCAGGAAATTTGTGAAGCATGTGGACTGATGTTCCTGTGCTCACAACACTTCAGGGCCTTGTGTATGGAAGAACTGTGTAAATCTCTGAAGCTACACTGTGGTAAGATCTACTGCATTTGCCTCCTTAAGAAAAAATGTGAATTGATGTTTTTTCAAAAACTGTTTAGGCTAAGACCAGGAGTAGTTCAGCTGCCTGAACAGCATCATTCCTTAGAGCCAGCCCTACCTGCATTGAAGAAATATAAACTTTCATAGCAAAGTGTCTGCATTAGTGCCATTGGAGCATCCCTCTTCGACACCAGCAGTGCACGGATCAGCTCTACATAGTGCATCAATGCACCCAAAGCATGGTGCATCACCCTCAATGCATGATTCACTGCATGGTGTATATGGTCAATACTTTTGCTTACAAGCAGAGAAATAACACACAGTCCTCTAGAAGTGTTCCACCTCCTTGATCCATTCTTTTTCCTGAGACTTAGCTGTCTTGCTCACACAACAGTATACTACTCATCTGAGATCTGCAGGAGTAGTCGGGTTATCCCTCTCCAATAACCAGAATACTTAACACACCCCCCTAAGTTGGTAGTTGATAGTCTTCACCTGAAAATGTTTCTTTGCAATAGTTTTGCTTGCCTCAAATAGACCATCTATTATGATGCAAAAGCCTGTCTTAGATAGTCAGATGTCTCTCTCTACCCAAGGAGAGAGGACCCAGCAATCATGACCAAATTTCAGGACTAATGAGTTTCTTCCCTCAGATGGAATGCTTCAGCCTCTTTTCAGCTCACTTCAGTTCCACAGATAAGTGTCCCAAACTCACCTAGATGTGCTCTCATCAAAACCCAAATTACAGGCTCTTCATGAATGCACTTATAGCATCAGATTCTAGTCATTTGGAGGCAATGGACAAGGTTGCTTCTCTGAGACCTCAACCAGAAGAAATACAATCTTTCCCCCCTTCTCACTGGAGTCCTAGTTAAGTGAGCCCATACCCCTAGGGTCAGATGAATGCATTGGGATAGTTTGATCCTCTGCCAGATCTCCTGGAGCACTCCTCTCCTCCAAAGATCTCATACTCTAAATTTGTTGAAAAATTAGGAGCAGCAAGCACTGGGTATTCATGTATGTAAAGATAAGGATTCAGATACAGAGCTCCAATTGCTCAAAATTCTGGATACATCAGCTGAACCTGCCACCTTATCAATTCATGATATTCTTAAAGTAATGGTAATGAAATTGAGAGGTATTTCTTACAATTTCATTGTTTACCTACATCTCAAACTAGACCAAGTACAGAGTCCAGCAGTCATCAGGCTTTGGGGTGGTTTGCCTACTGCACCACTGCATTGTAGTAGAATCTGCTATAACAAAAAAGCAAAGAATTCATTCTAAATCCCCATCTAAGGATCACAAACCTCTGGACAACTTTGATAGCAATGTGCACAATGCTCTGGAATATCCTCTTGCCAGTTTACATAGTGCAATACATTCATGACGGTCTTCAGAAGCGGAAGCTGTACCTACTTTCCTCTGATCAGAACACCTCTTGCCCATTCTGGAATGTAGAAGAAGCTGTTCAATATCTCCTCCATTCTGAATATGATTCAATTCTGCTTCATGAGCCTCTACAACCTCTAGTGCAGTGTGATGCATGGCTACATCCATGAAAACTAGTAGACCTCCCATACTTGGGAAATAACCTCTTTGGCGAGAAACTCCAAGAGTCTCACAGACCAAAATGTGGTGGTACAATCTCTCCCCATAGCGACTGAGCAACCTGCCCTCTCAGCATGTCTATTCTATTCATACAGATGGCCTTACCAGTCTTTTCAACAGTACCAGTTTCCATCTTTTCCAGCACAGTGTCAGCAGCAGCAGCTTTCCGGGCAGACCCAGACAGCATGAATGCAGTTGGTCAAAAAGCAATCAGCAGGCCCAATCCAAACCATGGCCAGGTTTCTGATGCCATCGACAATCACCTTTTTACTTCTGGTAGTGGGATGAATTCAGGACCTTCTAGAGAAACTGCATTCTCAACATTATGTAGTATAAGTACCAGTTGCATTTCTCCTGGCCCCCATTCTTTCCACACTATTCACCTCCCTGTTCAGATCAATCTCATCTTCCACAAATCCCTCTGAAAGTGCAATCCCTTCTCAAGTACCAGGCTGTGCAGATGATCCCTGCCTCTCAGCATGTACAAGATTTCTACTCCAGATACTTCCTTATTCCCAAAATGTTGGGGTGATTATGACTGATCCCAGATTTAAGGCTGCTGAACAAATAAAGCAAATTAAACTCCCTCAGCACAATTCTCCTAGTCATTCTGCAGGATGAATGGATGTGTGCCCTGAATCTCAAGGACCACCTACTCATTCCAATTCATTAGTCCCACTGGTGTTACCTAAGATTCTAAGTGGATTCGTCCCATTTGGCCTCTTCTGCTTCCAGAGTTTCACAAAGTGCCTTGCAGTAGTAGCAGTGCACCTAGGAATACAAGTCTTTTCATACCTCAATAACTAGCTAATCACAATAGTCTTGAGAAGCAGTTTTCCACTCTCTAAACATGACTATTAATCTTCTACAGAACTTAGGGTTTCTCATCAGCTTTAAGAATCAAACCTAGAGAACCCACTAGGTGCCTCCGTTCATAAGAGCATGCATTGGTTATTGCCCTGCGAATGGATGTTAACCATGATCTTGCTCATCCCAACACAGCTGTCCAATCTGAGGTCTACTGCTAGGAAGCTCCTCATAATATTGGGTCATATGGCAGCCATTCACTAACTCACCTTCACATGTTAACTCTAGTGGGGTCTCAATGGGGACCAGCTCACTCAACTCCTTTCTTTACTAGTGCACATCACACTGCTGATAGCAAGAGGGATGGTACTCTGGCATAGTGCTCCACTTCACTTCTGCATCAGCTCATCCTTAAATGGATGCCTCCACCAGAGGCTGGGGCGCCCATGTGGGATCTTTCCGGATCTCTTCAGGAGCCCCTCTTCCAAATCAATCTCTTGAAGTTGAGTGATATGGCATGCGGTCATTAGGTTCACACATCTCTGAAAGAAGAGTATCCCAACAGGCAATCAAGTTGTCACATTTTGTCAAAAACAAATAGGAACGGGTTCATGGCTTCTATTAGGAAGTGCTGAAAATCTGTAACTGACTGAATCTTAAGACATGGCATAGCTAGGTAAGGGGATGAATCTCAAACATAAATGTAAAGGAACAGCTATCCAAGTCTGTAAATGTGTCTATCTAGATGTGGAAACATACTAAAATACTTCAGATCAAGTTTCTTAGGAAGCTTTTGGGCAAAATTATTTAGGAACTCTATACAGCGATGTTAATGGCATTCTACTATTTATCATTTATAAAACTGTTACACAGGCAGCACTGGTAAAATGTGTGCAAGATGAAATAAAACCAGTACAGATCACGTGTGAAGCCTTTTTTTTTTTACCTCCAATGATTGTTCCACTGCCTCCATTTTGCTTCCAGCTCAGCTGGAACAGATTGCTGAGATCCTGGTACCATAAACCTTCTCTTGTAGCTACCTGGGGATTTTCCCCCCATTTAAATATACCAATCTCCTAATTTGGTCATTGTAGCAATGATCATAAGGCCAGGAGCCATGTTCCAGGGTGCCTTCCAGAGCCTTGTATCTGACTAAAGCCAGCTGCCATGTGTTGGTCATTGGTGCCCACAACAGATTTCTCTCCTTGCCTCCAGGGACTGTTAATGTGGTTATCTTTGCAGTCTCAGCCTAGCCAGAGTGCAGAACCCCCAGTCCAATAAACTATAGAGGGACCCTTTGCAGGGTAATGCTGTCATGACCCACCAGGCTGGTACTAGAAAATGTTATAAATGTTAAAGTACACAAATATATTACAAGCATATGTAAACTTACATAAAGCCCTGTCTGCATAAACTTGCAGAAGATTGTAATTTTAGATAAACTTGTCAGTTACAGGATGTATAAAATTTTGTTCCTAACAGACTGCAGATAAACTTAAATTGCAAGATTATGTAAGGCTCAAGTTTGAAGTGATTTTTTTTTTTAAACAAAGAAAAGCTATTGTCTCCAGTAAATGGGGTTTTTAGAATTTCACCTAATTATAAAACAAGTCCAAATATTTTAAAAACAGTTGAATTTTAAACACAAGACCCTAACTTGCTAAGGATCCTACTACATAACTGGAGAAATTGCCTGGGACTGCCATGAAAGCTTTTCCTTCAGTTCGACTAATGAAAGGGTTTAGCATCCTGTGACAGATGTAAGAGATGCCACCATGGATGATACTATCTGAACAACCTGTATGTTATATTGATGGCCATGTCTTTGGTTGCTGGGTGCTTGGTGACAATATGCCTGTCTTTGAGAAGCTGATACTGTTTGAGACTTGCTATGATTGGCTTGCTGAATGGATGTTTTTGATTTCGGCTCATATGAATCATATACCAGAAATTTAACGGAGGTAGAATAGCCAATTCAAGATTCTGGTTGACTTGGAAGAGGTCTTGCAGACTTATTTATTTATTTAACATTTTTATATACCGACCTTCATGAAAGAAATTCATATCAGATCGGTTTACAAATCGGTTTACAAATATTGGATGGGTATACAAAATCAAGTGGTACAGGCACAGTAGGACTTTGTTTGATGTTTTGATATGAATAAAACTGGAGGAGTACAGAATATTAAATGTTTCTCCCGCATAAAGAATGTTATACAACATGGGCCTTACATTGGGTTAAAGGCAATTTTTCAAAGTCACTTATGCAGGTAAGATCCATTTCAACAGCATTGATCTGTCTGAAAATTACCCTCCACTGCAGCTAAAAGTCAAGGTGCAGACTTCTTGCTGTGAGCTGTTCTTTCTGGTGTTAGGAAAAGTATCCATATCGATGTCATGGAAAATGTACCAGCAGAAAATGCAGGTGCCTGTTTCCGCAGGTGCTTCATCCCCTGGCATGTTTCAAAGCAAAAGTAGATAAGAACATAAATGCTATGTTTGGTCAGACAAAGGTCCAGTAAGCCCAGTATCCTGTCTGACAGTAGGTAATACAGGTCATAAGTACCTGCTGATCCCTAAGGTTAGAGGTGTTACTCTCAGGGATAGCAATAGGTTTCTGTAGTCTGGCTGTTAATGTTTGTTCTGCACTCAGGCAGGCCAAGCCACACCAGTGGGTTATGTATGCTTACCAGCAGATGGAGACAGAATAAAGCGGTCATTGATACATCTCCAGCAGATGGTGCACATGCATCTCCCTCTTTAAAAAAAATTAAAAAATAAACAAAATAAAAAAAAAAATAGAAGATTCAGATGCACCACTTGAGCTCCTGGGGTGACAGCCATTGGTCCCTCCCTCACTTGAGCACTGTCTGGAAGCCTGACCAAGCATAGTTGGGGGGGGGGGGGGGAGGACAGAAAAGAGGATGAGGGAGTGCTCAGTGGTGAAGGCTTATGCCCTCTCCCCTGTAGCTGGCAACCTGATCCTGCTCTCAGCCAGGGAGAGCTGAGCTCAGGTTAAAAAAAAAAATAAATACAAATTTCCTTACTGGATCCTCCTTCCCTTGGTATCTTCCTCTGCATCTTACCCCCCTTTTCCCTCATTTCTCTGGGGAGTTAGTGTAGAGTGAAGGTGGCTCAGGCTTGGCAAGTTGAACAGCTTTTGGCCAGGCCCTGCTTATCAGGCTCAGTTCAGTCAGCCACGTGGTAAGCCGTGGTTTCTTTTCCCACATGATTAAGCTTGTGTGCACATTCTTGCCACATTGTGTTGCCCTGACATGGGCACGCATATGCACGGGTACTTGTGCACATAAGACTGCAGCCTAGATGTGGGCACGCCCAGCTGCTGTTAAGATGTGTTCAGGAGGCCGCCTAGAGCCATTTGCAGGACCATGGCTCCAGGGACAAAGTCTTAAGTGCTTTACTATCTGAGGTTTACTATATAAGGGCAATCCAGCTATTGCTCTCTCTATACCTGTGTCAGTGCTGTTCAGATGCTCAAGGCGACTTGGCTACTACAGATTTTGCGGACGTTGGGACATCCAGTTGGGCAGAGGTAACACAGTGGACAGTTCCCCTCCCCCTTGTTCCCGATGGCAGCAGGATCCTCGAGAGGGGTTGGAGAGTGCCAGGTTTGGGCCTATGGAACCTGGTATCAATCCATCTTCCTTCTCCTGGGTGGAATTTTTCCAGGGCCTGCAAGCTTTTCTCCAGGGGCACCTAGCAGAGGCAAAGCAACCTATTAAGGGATTGGATGCTTGGGTCTCCCACCTGTCAGCCATTGCGAGCAAATGCTGCAGGGGGCATCCCTGGAGATGTTTAGGGGGATGTGGCTCATGATAACATTGAATGATTTTGATGGGGACCTGATTTTCTCCCCTCTAGAAGCAGAGAAATTCCATCTGATTTGGAGCCATGTTAGACTCTACCCCAGTTTTTTACAAAGATGAGTTGCCGAATCTGTTAACTCAGACCCTGAAGATGCTTGGTGTGGACAAGGGTGATGCTACGGGCTTACAAAAGAAAGATTCCATATTGGTCACTTTACACAAAGCTTCCTGTTTCTTTCCCCTCCTGGATCCAATTCAAGAGTTAATTGACCTTGAATGGCACGCCCTGGAGGCAAGTTTTAAAGGGAGGGTGTGCTTTAGCGGGTTTGTACTCATTGGATCTGAAGGCAAGGGAAGAGTTGTGATTCATGAAGGTGGATGCTACTATATCTGTGGAAGGAGGGGCAGCTCAAAAAAAAAAGATAGGGGGATTGAGACTATCCTTAAACAGGCCTTTGAGGCCATGGCAATTTGCAAATTGCTTCTTTCTGCTGCCAGGTGGCTTGGGCTGGTTTATTTAAAATCTTTCCTATATTGTCGTTTAGTAGTGCACCATCACAACGGTTTACAGGGTGGCACGCATATATATATTTGATTAAATTCTTACTAACAAAGTGCCAAAACATTTATGGTAACAATTTTCATAATCTAAGGTATATAATGTGAAATCTGGATCTTGTCTTTTATATGATTAATAGAAAATCATACAATAATTGAACTTTAAACTGCAAGTTTCTTAAGTTATTCTATAAAGATGATGGATATACAATTATGCTAATTATGTCTCAAGAGACACAGGGAGCTGAGTCAGATGGCGTATCTGATGGAACCAGGAGCCGTATTCTTAACTGATACAGGCTGTGACTTGATGCAGACTGCTGCCGGAGAGGTGGGTTCTGTTATAGCGGCTAGGCAGCAGTTGTGGCTGCAAAATTGAGCGGCAGACACTATTTCCAAGTCCAATCTCACAAGTACTCTTTAAGGGTTCTCTTTTATTCGGAAGTGAGTTGAAGATGGCAACTAGCTGGGTTGAATCCAAGGTTCCTTGGTTGCCTGAGGACAAGAAGGCAGCATCATGTCTTTTTGGGGCAAAGGGGTGCACCAAGGATTCCTGTATTTCATCAGAGGAGCAATTACTCAAAGGTACAAGAAGCCTTGTAAGAATGTGGGCTCCAGGGCCATGAGTTGGATCCCCTAGTGCCTCCTCGTACTGTATACACGGGCAGTGGCCTCCTCATGCTGTGTGGCTCTAATGTGGCATGCTGGGCAAAGGCCCTGAGCCTTGAGTTTCTTTTCCGGTGGTGCCATGGGTTGTGCGTGTAAAATAGTTGTGCACTCCGGTGTGTGTCGAAGTTGTGCGCGTAGGTTGGATGTGCACCCAGGTCGAAGTTATGCGCCCAGCACAGTAAGCGCATGGTTATGCGCGTCGCTTGTGCGCATGGTACTTGGGTGCACGACGTTGTGTGCGCAAGGTCTTTGTGTGCACAGCTCGTCTCTGTGTGCGTGGATCGGAACGGTGGACAGGGTGATGAACAGAGCAAGATGGTGATGGCGACCACGCTTCTGATCTGGTACGCACAGCAGCTAGAGGAGTGTCATCCGCCGTGGCAGCCAGAAGACAAATCTGGCTACGAAACTGGCTGGCAGACGCATCCTCCAAAACGAGAGTCACAAGGATGCCTTTCAAGGGAACACTCCTGTTTGGAAGTGAACTAGAGAAACTAGCCAACAAATGGGGCAAGTCCCCACTGCTGCGGCTACCGGAGGACAGGAATAAGAGAAACCAGAGATCCTTCCCCCGAACCACCAGGGGCAGAGGATCACAGCGCTTCAACCCATATAGAAGCACATATCAAGCAGCCTGCCCCGCAGGCCGGAGCCAGTCCTTTCAGAACAAGCACAACAAAAGGGGAGCCATCTTAGGCTCAGGCCCCAGCCGCACCCCACAATGAAAATCAAATCAGCCAACCGGTCCAAAGGAAGAAGCCATAGGGGGCAGACTTGCCCTATTCTACCAAAGATGGGTCGAGAACTTCGGACAAGTGGATCCTGTCCATCATTCAAGAGGGATATTACCTGGATTTCCACCACCTCCCTCCGGACAAGTTTGTGGAATCTCCCTGCCACGACCCTTCCAAGAGGATGGCAGTGGAAGCATCATTGACCAGATTGCTAGCCTTAGAGGCTATAACACTGGTGCCTCCACAACAAATACTGGACATTATTCCATCTATTTTATCATCCCCAAGAAAGAAGGAATGTTCAGACCCATCCTAGACCTCAAGGCGGTCAACCGTCACCTGAAGATTCCTCGCTTCTGCATGGAAACACTACGCTCGGTAATAAGGGCGATACAACCGGGAGAGTTCCTTACATCCCTGGATCTGTCAGAAGCCTGCCTACACATTCTGATCCATCAAGAGCATCAGAATGGAGGCTGTCGACCACAGCATTCCAATTGCCTTTACAATCGTTGGGGGAACACCAACCATGGACTTCCTGGCAAACCGGTCCAACGCCCAAGTACCAGTTTCTTCAGCTGCAGGTGGGAATCCCAGTCCCAGGGAATCGATACCATGGTACAGACCTGGCCACAGGAGACTGTTATATGCCTTCCTGCCGTGGCCCCTATTGGGCGCAGTCATCCACAAGATAGAACACCACAGGGGACCAGTACTTCTAGTGGCCCTGGACTGGCCAAGAAGACCATGATATGCAGACATGCGAAGACTGCTGACAGGGAGCCCCCTGCCGCTACCTCCTTACAGAGACCTGCTCCAACAGGGACCGATCCTCCACAAGGATCCAGCTCGATTCTCTTACGGTCTGGCCATTGAGAGGACTCACCTAAGGAAGAGCAGATACTTGGGGCAGTAATTAACACCCTACTCCGAGCATGCAAGTTCTCCACATCCCTAACATACAATAAGGATTTGGAGAGTATTTGAAGCCTGGTGCAAGGACCGCGACATCATACCACGCTCAGTTAAAATTCCTGTTATTTTGGAATTCCTGCAGAACGGCCTAAAGAAGGGATTATCTCTCAACTCCATCAAGGTACAGGTGACCGTATGGTCATGCTATGGAACCAAGAGCGAGAGCGGCAGCATTGCCTCTCACCCGGATGTCTCTCGCTTTCTGAAAGGAGTCGAGCAGATCCAACCACCCCTGAAGTGGCCTGTGCCTCTTTGGAACCTCAACCTGGTCCTAGATTTCCTAGCAGGAACCTCCTTCAGACCTCTCTGCGGCCTGTCTCTCCGACTATTAACACTGAAGACAGCCTTCCTGCTGGTAGTCTGTTCGGCCCGTCGTACATCTGAGCTACAAGTACTGTCCTGCCGAGAGCTGTTCCTCACTCACCCCGGGAACCATCCAGTTATGCACAGTTCCGTCGTTCCTCCCCAAAGTGGTGTCTCACTTCCATCTCAACCAAACCATCTTGCTACCATCGCCAGATGAGCATAAGAATTCAGAAGAGGCTCGAAGTCTACGCCATCTCAATGTTAGCAGGCTCCTAGTCCGATACCTGGAAAGGTCGGAATCCGTAAGAAAGACGGACCGCTTCCCCTTGCTTCTTCACAGCGGGAAGAAGCAAGGGGAAGCGGCCTTGCGAGTAACCATTGCCCGCTGGATCAAAGAAGTCATCAAGGCGGCCTACGTAGAAGCAGGCAAGCCACCACCTTTACAAGTCAAGGCCCATTCTGCTAGAGCCCAGGCAGTGTCCTGGGCGTAAACCAAGATGCTGTCACCCGCCGAGATCTGCAGGGCGGCGACATGGTCCTCCATCCACACCTCCAGGTTTTACCGCCTGGATGTTCAGGCTCGGGAGGACACAGCATTTGCAAGGGCAGTACTAAGTGGGTCACGAGCAGCCTCCCACCCGGTTCAGGGGTAGCTTTTATACATCCCATTGGTCCTGAGTCCATCTACTACATGCTAGGAAATGGAGAAATTACTTACCTGATGATTTCGTTTTCCTTAGTGTAGACAGATGGACTCGGCATCCCACCCACGGCTGCCGTTACTTACGGAATTCTCGGGGGATTTACGGGTAAGCCATGCTTTCCTTCAGCTAGGACACCCTTCCTACCGGGTGTTGACATTTCTCGGTTGAGGGCACTGGTGGTCTCCATCTATAACCAATTCAACCGGTTCAAATTTATTAAGCTAACCAAGTTATGAAATTAATCACGTTATTCAGTCATACATATATCCACAATGCTTTTTGAGGAGAATAATGAAGAGCTGCACTTCCTGCAGGGGTATATGTACTAGGGCTGACATCAGATTGAAATCTGATCAGTCTCCAACTGCTATCAGGAGTACACTATACCCATTGGTTCTGAGCCCATCTGTCTACACTAAGGAAAACAAAATTATCAGGTAAGTAATTTCTCCATTATGCCTTCCCGCCATGGCTAATGATGTGCAATCTTCTGAATGACCTTGCCTATCAGACCGAAACTGTTTCTGATGGCCCCGTATTGGTCCCGGAGGCTTTGGTATGCTGATCTCAGAGGCTACTGGTGGACAGCCCTCTCATCCTACCACTCAGGAAGGATCTATTGCATCAGGGGCCCATACTGCATGATGATCAAGGTTGGTTTTGTCTTATGATTTGGCCCTTGAGAGGGCTCAGTTGCTGAGGCATTATTCTTCTGCAGTAATTTCCACTTTGCTCCAGGCCAGGAAATTTTCTGCAGCTGTAGCTTGTTAGGGTTTGGAGAGAGTTTGAGGGTGAGAACATCACTCCTCACCAACTCTCAAAGTTGAAATTCCATGGTATTGGAATTTTTGCAGGAATGTTTTTGGTTAAAGGCTTGGCCTTAAACACTGAAGATGCAGATGGAAGCTCTTGCTTGCTTTAAGGGGTGGGTCAATGGTAGACTCTTGTCTTCCCATCCAGATGTGTCCAGGTTTTCGAACGGAGTTAAGCATCTATGTCCTCCCTTGTGGCTACCGGTGCCTTTTTAGGACCTTAATTTGGTCTTGCAATTTTTGATGGGTCTTACGTTTTGGCCTCTGTTCTCTCTGCAGCTGCTCACTATTGAAAACCAGTTTTTCTGGTAGCAATCTGTTTGGCATGGTGGGTCTTTGAGCTGCAAGCTTTCTTGCCGTGAGCCATTTCTACGTATGACTCTGGGGCAGTACAGCTTAGGACTGTACCTTTCTTTTTGCCAAAAGTGGTTTCGGAGTTTCATTTGAATCAGTTGATTTCCCTGCTCATGTTGGACAGGGATTAAGATGAGCCTGATTGTTGCATGCCTTGGATATCAAGTGGCATCTGGTGTAGTACTTTGATTAGTTGTTCTTTCAGGAAGTTTCACTGTGCTTCATGGTGGAGATAAACAAGGAGAATGGCAATGTGGGCAACCATAGCCTGTTGGGTGAAAGACATCATGGCTGCCTGTGGATGCTGATGTCCTGTTACCTAAACAGGTCAGGGTGTGTTCCACTAGAGCTCAGGTGGTTTCATGGGCGGAGCTTCAGTTATTGTCTCCCGTCAATTTGCTGTGCAGTGATAGAGACCTTACACACTTTCTCCAAGCATTATTGCTTGGAGGTTGGGCTCAGAAGGACACAGCTTTTGCACATATGGTGTTGACAGGACCACAGGCAGCCTCCCACCCTTTTCAGAAGTAGCTTTGGTACATCTCACGGGTATGGATTGATTTGCCTGAGTGCAGAGGAAGAAGAAATTACTACTTACCTGAATTTCCTCTTCTCTGAGGGAAGGCAGGCCAATGCACAATCCACCCTGGGCTGCCTACTTGCTTTCTTTGCCTTCATATGTGAGCGATGAAGTGTTATTTCTGTTGGGTTTTTTTTTTTTTTTTTTGCTGAGCTCAGTGTTTCCCAGTTGGATGCAGGAGTGGTCACTGTGAATGGCTATGTTCAAGTAAAATCAGTTTGTCCACAGTTTGGCTTCTCTAGAGATACTGGCAGGCTCATGTTGGAGCAGGGCTATATGTCAAAGGTATCAACGAGTCAGCTTTTCTCCATATCCATCTGCTGCTGGTAGTAGTGCATAACCCACTGGTGTGAATTGGCTTACCTTCCTTAGAGGAAAGGAAATTATCAGGTAAGTAATCATTTCTTCTTTATGGACTTTTAAACCCCATAATACTGAGCTGTGAATCGATCTCTAATCTCGACTAGAAGGCTCATCTGCTTTTTCCCCAGCAGAGGACACTTTATCTAGGTTTCAGCTGCCGTAGCTCCCCTCCTTTTTCCAGTAGCAGAGCCCTAGAACCTTCATTTGCATACTTCTCTCAGTAGAGGACATGGAGCCACTGAAGTTCAGCTTTGTCCCCACATGCTTCCTAGCAGGAGGTGGAGGCTCACTTCCATATTTCTTTCAACAGCCTTCTCTAAAGACACTGAACCATCCCCTGTCCAGCAGCAGAAGATTGAAAGGCATGTACCAAAACACTTCTAACTGTACATTTTCAATAAACTTATTTGATACAATTATGAAGAATTAGTTCAAAATAAGGGTCAAGGTATGTAACTGGATAGATACAAGTAGATGAAATGCAGTTGCTGTAGGATCACTGGCAAACAAATATAAAATAAACAAATCTATTAAAAGTACTTTAGATTAGTTTAAACATTCCTACTATCTTACAGTAAGAGGTAAGTAATAGTGCATCAAACATGCGGCCAACCCCCCCCCCCCCCCCCCCCAAAACCAATAGCACCCGCAACAGGCAAATGCATGTTGATGGGCCTATTAGTCATTCCTGTGCAATACAGAAGGCAAAATGTGCAGGCGTTAGTTTCGGCCAGCACCGGGAAAGTGTACAGAAAAGCAGAAAAAACTGCTTTTCTGTACACCCTCCAACTTAATATCATAGGGATATTAAGTCGGAGGCCCCAAGAATAAAAAAAAAAAAAATTAAAAATCTGCCAGCGGGTTGGAGGACAGAAGCTCAATTTTGCCGGCGTCCGTTTTCCAAACCCGTGGCTGTCAGCCACGGGTTTGGAACAGATGCCGGTAAAATTGGAACAGATGCTGGTAAAATTGAGCATCAGCTATCAAACCCGC
Source organism: Rhinatrema bivittatum (assembly GCF_901001135.1). NCBI lineage: Eukaryota > Metazoa > Chordata > Amphibia > Gymnophiona > Rhinatrematidae > Rhinatrema > Rhinatrema bivittatum. The sequence continues at coordinate 89,988,783 of NC_042617.1, read as the reverse complement.
TGACAGCCGCCGCTTCTGTCAAAAAGGCGCTAGGGCCACGCTAGTGTCCCTAGCGCCTCCTTTTACTGTGGGCCCACGTTTGCATGCGGGCCGCTACTGAATCGCGTGCCCAGGACACTGGCCTGTGTGCGCGTTGGGAGAGTGGGCGCTCGCCCGCTCTCCTGTGCTTCTTTCTGTATCGGCCCATTAGAAATTTAAATTAGTAACATCGGAACAAAATGAAGGTACAGACATAGACCCTCTTTTCACTTCTGGACTATCTCATCATTTTGTACTGAGTGCCATGTGTATTATCTACCAGTTGGTGAGAGGTTTGTGTGCAGATGGTATAAAGAGCTCCTATCCCTCAGAATGTCCAGCTGGAGGCTAGGGGGGCTGGGACAGACTGCACTTGGGGGGTGGGGATCAGCCTGGGGAGGGAATGCTAGGTTTGGGGAAGGGGCTTGGCTGGGGGGCCTGGCTGTGCTGGGACTGGAGTGGGGAGGAATAGCTTAGGACTTAGAGCAGAGGGCTGTAAATGAGGGTTCAAATCTTCCTGCTGCTTATGACCTTGGGCAAGTCACTTCAGTCTCCATTGCCTCAGGTACAAAGATTGTGAGATGTGGTGACAGAGACACCTAATCTAATATACTTTGCAGTGCCTTTGAATAAAAATAATTAAAAAAAAAAAAAAAGGCTCTGGCATTTCCATGGGTTGTGGTGCAGCTGCAAAGGGCAGGCTTTATGGGGGTTTGGAGCAGGAGTGCACCCTGGGCTGGGGGAGAGGGCAATTCCTATGGGCCACTGGAGAATTTCCATGGGGGTGAGCTAGTTTCAAGAAACCTATAAGAACAAGTTAAAAGATTAGGAATGATCCAAAAGGGGATGGAGAGTAAACCAGAACCGATATTGCCTCTGAACTGAGTGGTGGTGCGATGACAGCTTGAGTATGTTGTGCCGGTCTGGTTGCCCCCTCAAAAATGGCAGAAGGGCCCTAGAAAAGAGGCAGAGGTGGGTGACGGTGCTCACCTATGCTGAAAGGCTTTGCAAGTTAGGGCTCTTCAGCTTGGAAAAGGATGGAATGGGAAATAACGGCTGCTAATCCTTTCAAAGGGGCACTGTGTGAAAGTAATAACCAGATTTAAAGCAAACCATAGCAAGTACTTTCTCTGAGCACCGTCAAAATGTGGAAACTTCTGCCAGAAGATGCAGTCAAGGCAACTAGCAAAGTGGGATTTAAGAGGTTTGGACAAATGTTATGGAGGAAAAGGCCTGAAACCCTTATTAGCCAGGCGTGTCCTTCTGAAAATGTAGTGCAAACCTTGCTGATGAAAGGCAGATGCAGTCTGTCCCAATAGAGACAGTTTAGGAAGTGCCTTCCTTAAAATGTTACCCTAGCAAGGCTCTGAATTTGTTAGTATTTAATAAGGTCTGGCATTTAATCCTGTGGACATTTTTCTCTCTGTATTTTAAAGGCTGGCTGATACTCTGCTGTGCTGCACAAAAAGATGTTACACACACAGGAAGAGGGAAATAATCTCTCTGGTCAGATCACTGCTGAAACCTCTACTGTGTCTGATTCTGAAGATGTTATGAAGGTGAAGACCGTTCACAGGAAGGCCAAGAAACACTATGCTTGGTGTGCATAATCCTTACAGACTCAGAGACAGACATTAAAAACTGTTCCAATGTTTCTTTTTACATTGACTTTTCCTCCTCTTTTCAAGTACATATTTATAAGGTACCAGAAGGTAGTGTTTTCCTTAAAAAAAAAAAAAAAAAGCTCTAGGCCAGGGAGCTATCTGAAAGGGGGGAGCAGGGAAGGAGAAAGCTCAGAAGTAGAGAGTTTGAAATTGCTCGCTTTAACAGCTGTGGTAGGGTCACAAGTAGCTTCCTAAACTGCCCCTTTGGCATTTCTAAGCTTTTGAAGTAGATATTGACTTAATGCTCGCTCTTTGCTTATTGTGTAGTCAGAGCGAACCTTCAGGCCTGTCACAGACGTGTAGCCTGGACCCACTTGATTTGCTGTGTCTGGGTCATCTGCAGCCCTTCTCATCATGGCTGTCTCAGCCTTTCTGATCACAAGACTAAGCCAATAGAGCACAGGGAAGGAGTTGTTCAATGAAAAACTGAGGATGACAGAAGTGCTGTTTATGACTCTGCAGCTATCCCACTTTAACTGTAATTTTCTAGGCATCCCCATGCCATTTCTTTGCTGAACCTGGCTGTGGCTGATAGCTGCTACCAGGCCCCTCTGCTCTAGCACTGGAATGCTGCTTGCAGCAGCTTACATATAGAGGATAAAAGGTCCCACAGGCCAGAGCGAAGACTACTACCTGGAGGAGTAATTTGGTGGATGTGAATAATTCCTAAAACCACAGGCTAACAGGTCTGGACCTGGCCCTTGCATAAATGAGGGATATCACTTTGGTATAGTTGCTCATCTTTATCCAAAGTAAACCTCTTGATTAAAATTTAACAAGTTCTGTATTGTTTCTAATTGTAGCCTGTTAATCCCTGGTCCTACTACTGCAGCTGGTGCAGAAATCCCTCTCTTTTTACATCCCAAGTGAGCTTTTCTTCTGCTTCGTTATTGCTTTTTGAAGGACTGAAGGCAAATCACAGTGCTGCTAACCTCCGAGAGTTAAGGGACTATATATGTAGTATGGTAATTGCCTTCTGTTTAATGGGTTCATAAATGAGGTATTTACCTTGGAGTTTGCATCACACAAACACTAAAACAATGAATCTTACTACAGCTTATGTGAAAATATGAAAAGCTATGTTATTCTGTATAATATATGCATAAACCAAATGCTTATGAGAACGCTTAGGAACAAATAAAATAGATAACATACTAGCGGAGGTGCTGGGTCTTTTCTCGTGCTTCAGCTCTTGTCAGCAGTCCTGCCTATCCCAGTTTGAATCTGTATATTAGGTCCTGAGCTGGTGCATGCTCAGAACAATTTCCTGTGTTCTAACTCCAGATGTTTTGCCAAAATGACTAATAAGGAAAAACTACGATGTATGTCTCATAACCACTCTGAAAATGGTACAGTTCTGGTGATTTGTATGTTACCTGCAATCACCATCTTATTCGCACATTCTCTCTTACATGTGAAACTACTTACTCTTGCATTTTTTCTCTGGCCCTAACCAAAAATCAACATATGTACCACCAGTATATAACTGTCTCAGATAATAAGCAAAACACTACTGAAAAATATAAAAGTTCTGGGTAGTTGCCAAGTATTTAAATTCTCAGGACTAGTAGCTGCTTGCATTGGTCACAAAACTGTTAACACTCTATCTCCTTGCTTGCTCTAAGTGGTGCTCTTATACTTTTAGTTAAGTCCTGTCTCCAGTTTGTACTCAGTATCTATCTGCTTGTGACTTTGAAGTTTGCAGACTTCAAGTTAAGCAAAGGGAGGGCTTGCTAGGGAACTCTGGGCTATGACAGGAGAGGGGGCTATGTAACAGCCCAAATTCCTGTAATTTCTTCAAGCAGTGCTCTGTGTTATCTTGCTTTCAAAGCAAGCTCCATATACATAGAATTCTATTTTTCTCTCTCATATATAATTAAATTAACTCTTTATGCTTCTCTCACTAATACATTTCCCCCCAGGCCCTCATGTATGTTTATTCATGTGTAATACTGGACCCAACTTTTTATGTAATTATATACCCTCAAAGCTCACTATTATAAAGGTATATAAAGCCTGGGTAGCAGTGGATATAAGGTTATACTTTATTGCTCTAGGGCAGAGTATTGCTGGAAACCATCTTCATATTTATGTATTGTTAACCCTTTGTATTTCTTTTACTGGAGCCTTGGCTCTTGAAATCAAAGCTGCACTAGAACCATGCCAGCAGAAAAAGTCAGTCGGGTCCATCATTCTCCCCATTTGTCCAATTAATTTAGCAATAAAATTCTCATCACTTCATTAGAGATCCCTTGCAATTCAGATACTGTTTTTGTCTTTGCCACTTCTACTCGGCAGCTGTTCTACAAATCCATCAACCTCTTTGGAAACAAATACTTCTTAAGATTACTCTTGAGTCTACCTACTTTTAAGTTCATCTCATGACGCCTTGCTGTAGAGTCTCCTTTCCATTGAAAAAGGCTCACCTCCTGTGCATGGAAACCTTTGAGATATTCTATCATATCTTCCCTACCTTGCCTTTCTTCTATGGTATACATGTTTAGATCTTTGACTATTCCTATATGCTTTAGCACAAAGATCACTGACCATTTTGGTAGCCACCCTCTGGACAGACTCCATCCTGTTTATATCCTTTTGAAGGTACGGTCTCCAGAATTGTATAGAGTATTCCAAGTGATGTCTCACCAGGGACCTATAAAGGGTCTCTATCACCCCCATTTTTCTGCTGCCCATTCCTCTCCCTATGCAGCCAAGCATCTTTCTGGCTTTTACCAATCGCTTTAGCCACCTGTTTGATCACCTTTAGATCATCAGATACAATTACTCCTAAATCCCACTCTTCCTTTGTGCTTAGAAGAATTTCAACTCCAATCCTGTATAGTTCACTTGGCTTTTTGCATCCTAAATGTATTACTCTGCATTTTGTAGCATTAGATCTTAGCTGCTAGAACTTAGACCTTGGCTTTTTGCATCCTAAATGTATTACTCTGCATTTTGTAGCATTAGAATCTTAGCTGCTAGACCTTAGACTATTCCTCAAGCTTCTCTAGATCCCTCCTCATTATTTTCCCCTCCTTCCTGATTGCCCACCCTATTACAGATTTTGGTATAATTGGCAAAAAGACAAACATTTCCCAACAAATCTTTATGTTGCTCACAAAAATGTTGAAAAGAAGCCATCAAAGGACTGATCCCTGGAGCGTATTACTAGTAACAGTCCCCTCTCAGAGAAAACTTTAATTTACCACTATGCGTTGTTGCCACCCAGTCAGTACTCTAGGATCCATATCACAGGCACCTAATTTATGTATAAGTTTTCGGTGCAGAATAATGTCAAAGCCCTTGCGGAAATCAAAGTACACTATGTCTAGAATGCTCCCTTGAGCCAACTCTCTGGTCATCCAATTAAAGAAATTGATCAGATATGTCTGACCAGATTTACCTCTGGTAAAACCATGCTGCCTCAGATCTTGCAAACCATTGGATTCCAAAAAGTCCATTATCCTCTCTCTTACAGTGATTCCAGTAGTTTCCTCACCACAGAGGTTAGACTAACTGGCCTGTAGTTCCTAGCCTCCTCCTTACTTCCACTTTTATGAATAGGAACCCCATCCACCCTTTTCCGGTCCTCCGAACCTATTCCAGAATCTAAGGAAGCATTGAAATGGTCAGGCAGCGGTACTGCGAGAACATCTCTAAGTGCCCTTAAGACCCTCGGCTGTATCCCATCTGCCCCATCACCTTATCTACTTTAAGTTTAGTTGGCTCCTCACAAACACACTGTTCTGAAAAATGATTGAGGTTTACTTCACTTCCACTCTTATTTGGGTTTATGTGGTCCTGCTCCAGGCCCTTCCACAGTGAACACCAAACAGAAATATTTATCAATTTTGCTTTTTCCTCATCGGCCTCTCCATATTCCTCCCCTTCACCTTTGAGTCTCACAATGCTACTTTTACACTTCCTTCTATCACTACCCTATCTGAAAACAAGTCTTGTTCCCCCATTTTACCGTTTATTATTTTTATTCTATTTACATTTTTACATTCCTGACTACTTTCCCAGCTTCTCTTAATTTTTCCAGGTATTGCAATCTGTCTTCAATTTTGTGTGATCTCTTGTAGTTTATGAATGCTCACCCTTTTCTCCCTTTTCAGATACTTGTTTAGAAAACCATAACTGTCTTTTTCCTCTTTCCTTTATTTATATTCCAAACACACAAAAAAAGAATAGTTGCCCTTATTATATCTCCTTTTAGTTTTATCCACCGCCCCCCTCCTTCCCCTAGATTTTCCCATCCAGCTCCTTGAGCTCTTCCCCCAGTTTCAGAATGTTAGTTTTCCTGAAGACTAGGACTCTTGCCTTAGCATGAATTTTCACCTCGTGTCCTAATATTGAACAACACCATCTGGTGATCAGTAGGTCCTAGATGATCCCGCACGTAACCCTTTTAAAACGGCCCGGCGCGCGCCGAGCCTATATTGCATAGACTTCTGGTGCGCACAAAGCCCCGGGACATGCGTAAGTCCCGGGGCTTTCTTGGGGTGAGCACGTCATCGGGGGGCGTGACGCGGTTGGCGCATCATCTGGGGTGGTGCCGCGGGCGTGATTTCGGCCCGGGGTGTTCAGGGGGCGTGGCCACAGCCTCCGGATCAGCCCCCGGACCGGAACATGGTGCGCGGCAGCCGGCCTCGAGCAGGCATAACTTGTGCAACAGAGCTGGGGGGGGGGGGGGGAGTTAGGTAGGGAAAGGGAAGGGAAGGTGGGGGGAGGCGGAAGGAAAGTTCCCTCCGATTTCAGAGCGGCCTCGGAGGGAACGGGCAGCGCGCACAGGGCTCGGTGCGCGGCATACTTTTGTTCGCTCGTGCGCTGTGTTTTAAAATGTACCCCTATGTGTGTACAAGAGGTGTACTGACACTCCTGTGGGAAAGTAAAAGGTTTGCCTCATTTTGAAGAGAGGAGCAAGACGTTCTCTACAAGTAAATGCTGTTGGAGAAGCACCACTGAATTACCTCCATGCTGTGATGCTTGGCTGTGGAAGGAGCTCAATACTATCTTAAATCAGTTTGATCCATGATTGATGAGAAAGCTCCCTGAGACCTTATATCCCTGGTACCCCTTCTGGCAGTAACTGAGTGGGAAGGACCCTGCTGCTGATGCTGTTCACATTATTGTAAAAGAGGCATTGGAGGGAAGCTGCTCTCATGTGATAGGGGAGCAGGGGACATGAGTGTAAATCCCAGTTTTCACTTAAACTATAATCCTGGAGTGAAAGACTTATTTATGTGAGTATTGTTTGTACTGCTGTTTGCATAATAAATTAAAGTCTTTCAACCCATTTCCTCTGTGCTTGTGAAGTCTGCAAAATATAAAATGTACTATTCCCCTCTGGAAGACTTTTCAGCTAAATTTTCTTGCCACTAGTCAAGCCCCCTGAAGCCTGTAGTATAGTGCAAGGATTTGCTACTAGGCTACACAGGTAAGCAATTTCACTTTTTCTAATAAAGTGGGTCCCAAACCTATCCTCTGCCTATGGGCTCCCCAATGAACATGCATGTACCATTAAAATGCAATGGAGACGGCGTATAGGAGCCACTGTTCCAATAGGCAGCCTGTCTGGATTCAAACCGCTGGGTACTGACAATGCTATTTCAATGTGAGCGTGATGGATATGGAGAACTAACTAGTGGAGTTGGTAGGAATCAAAGTAGCAACAGAATCCAAGCATGTTTGAAAGTGACAGGGAGGTTAGGGGCAGGGTAAGGGCAGCAGGAGGCCAGAGATTGAGTAGGATCTAGAGCAGAGCAGGCAGGGATAAATGGGCAAGCCAAGTGGTTCTTATCTGATACTATCATTTGTCTTTTATTGTTTTTTGTTATAAAACTAAAAAAAATAGCTTACAAATTTTACATTTCTCTATTACTATTTTACAAAATCACATCTAGCTGTAAAAATTACACAGGCCACCCGGAACAAAACAGCAAAAATTCTATGTATTATAGGTATACATTTCCAAATGTTTGCAGTAACACAGGGGGTTTAATAAGTTTTACTCACTGACAATGTTTTCTATATCCTACCCTCCCCCCTGCTGCTGCCACTCTCTCTGTTTCTAACTTGTTATTTTAGGGGTGAAGTTTGAGTCTTTGAATTTTAAATGGTGAATCCAGGAATCTCCATAATTTCTACAAAGTAACCAGCGTTGAGGTATTGACTCCTGCCACACAAACGGCCATAGCATGTGGCATACTAAGGCATGACTGAATGGCCCATGAGAAGCCAGAAGGTACGAAGGTAGAAAGACCACAGCCTAATGCCTCAGTTATCTCAAATCCACCACCCCTCGAATCAGGAGCAGCCACACTTGCTCCTTGACCATGGTGCTGATGTCCGAATTGTAGAAAACATCCTGAAGGTGAAGGAACTGATCACCCCCACTTGTAATGCCGAAAATAAAAAAGGCGATCCCTTATATTTTCAAAAGCTTTATTGTAAAAATAATTTGTATCAAAATATAACCTTTCACAAAAAAGAGTGAAAACCAATGTGCTCATGTCAACACTGCATCAGCAGGAATGTTGCTGGCAAAGGTGAAGAAGTTCTTTCATCCAACCATAGCACTCTGTAAAAACATTCAACATTTTTATTTGAAATATATAATGCCAAAATGTCCATATTTAAAAAATAGTAAAGCTCCACAATAATTTTAAATGTCCACATCTCAATCCTCCTAGTGTTCCCCAACAATCTTCAAAATGACAAATATCCTAAAGCCAATTTTAAATGGTAATTCTAAATATCCCTTGCTCAACACAAGCACTACTCCCTAACAAGGGGCCCTGGTTTCACCAATAAAATGGCTTCATCACGCAGAAATCATATGCTTTTAGGATATCAATGTTGCATTTAAAAATGATTTCTCAAATTACACTAATTTATTAACATTTCAGTATTGATTGCGTTCTTGCATATAGTGAAGAGAGAAACCTTCCGTTTAAAATGGCTTGTAACCTGAGTGAAAACCTACAAAAATAAACATTTTTTCAGACCTATTTATTCTAACTTCAGTATGCCCATACTTAAATAAACAAAAGTAAAGCCCATAGAAAAATGTTCTATATACGCTCACTGATTCAAACTGGCATGCACACGTCTCTGAACTGCTGCAAAAGCATGCCATCCTCCATGCTATTCAAACGCAACCTAATGGAAATCATGTGGTATCACAGAGCCAATAGAATAATAATAGCAGAAAAAGTGCATAAACCAACACTTATGTCAGAGAGAGAACGACATCCAAATTTATTGTACGTAAATCACTCTACTAGTTTTACTCGAAAACAAATATAAAAAAGACCATTCTATTTCTTGCTTCAAACCAAACAGACAAGTGTGGGGCCCACTTGTAGGGCCAGGGCAAGGGTATCAGACACCCCGGATTCACCTTACAGCCTTTTGTTCTCGCTCCCCTCCCCTCTTCATGCAATAAAAAAAAAAAAAGATGCTTCCCCAATCTTAAAAAGGGAGCTTTAATATGGAAAAGGCGCAATCTTCTGAGATTAAACTATCACAATAATATGTATATTATATTTCATGCTCTGAAAAGAAACTTTAATCCCCTATGGCAGGGGTGGGCAAACGTTTTTTGCTGGGGCCACAGAAGTTGTCATTCACGATAGAGGTGGGGAAGGGGTGACTCCTTGGAGTTTATCATCAAAAACACCTAATTACAGTAAAACAGCAATCATTTTACAAGAATGGGCGCAGAAAAGAACTAGGCCAGTTCACATTACAACGTAAATATATGTATTCATATCCTGGTGTTAGCTCAGCAAAACAAAAACCCTCCACTGCAGTAATCTGGGCATTAAACCGCTGCTTTTTAGTGCACATTTTTAGTGCTCAGATTAAGTTTTTTTTTTGGTTTTTTTTTTTTAAATTCCTGAAGCAGAAAGCTAATGAAATGCAAATGCAGTGGGAGTTAAAAAAAAAAAAAAAAAAACATGTTTGAGAGTAAAATGTGTGTTTGGCACAGGTCCAATGGACATTTCAACTCGGGAAGGGGGGAAGGCTCCCTGACGGGCCATAAGTGACAGCAACTACTACCACTTAGCTGGATAAATATTGATTTATCCAGCTACTTGCAGCGGGTAACCACTGTCAGATACCTCAGTACTTATCCAGTTATCTGGCATAGGTGACTGCTATTTAGCTGGATTAGTATTTATCCGACAACTGCCGGATAGCTGGATAATGCAAAATTCAAAAACTGAAATATTGTATGGTAGATCTAATAACTCAATATAGTGAAAAAAAACACACACTTCGGAAACTTAAAAATAAAAAGTGGAATTACCTTATATGTGTAGGTGCTATTTTTATGCCGTTTGACAAACAAAACCACATTCACTTATTTAAAGGAATGCCATATCTGCACCACTGAAATGATTTTACCACCTTTGATTATAATCATTGGGTTCCACTTTTTTTGATTTTAAACATAATATAATGCCACTACTTTATTGCGCTCTATCAAAGAAATAAAATACTCTTATCTCAAGAATTGCAGCGTTTCCACGAACACACATTGAATGCGCTATGAAACCAACTCTGCATCGGCTTGTTTGAGAAGTAACACAAATCCCTGCATAAAAAAAGACACCTAGAACCTTGCTATACCATAACAGCACTAATTCTCATGACTCAAACATCAACTTTATCTATGAAAAGGCAGCAATGCAAATATTATACCAGGCCCAGACCCAGAACACTAATACAACACTTACTGGGGTAACAGAACAAGCTGAACTGCTACAAATCCCTACAGCGAAACTGTATGCTAGCAGAAATACTGCACCTCAGTCAAATATGCAGAACACAGCCTGACTCTTACTTAATACAGAAATAAGGGATTACAAATTAAAAACAGAAACATGCAGAGAAAACCAAAATCGAAGGCCTGGGAAACCAGACTCTGAACAGTGGAACTTTGAAGAAAAAGCTAAATAGAAAACTATAGGAAATGCACATTCCCAAAAGTGTCATATTCCAATCATTAAAAACTCAAAATAAAACCTTTATCTGTTTTATTTTTCTAATCAGTTGGTCTCTCTTTTTTCCACTTTCCCCTTTGACAGTCTTTTACTAAGTCCTTTTTCAGAGTTTCTTTTCTCTTTCTTCTCGCTCCTCCTATCTTCTTCTATTCCTCCCTACATACACACACAAAGGCACTTGCTTTCTTTCACAGGCTCTTTTATCAGCCAATGGAGGGAGAGAGAGATGTGCAGACAGACCCTGCTTTCTGTTCAGTCTGGCTCCCATCTCCTATGACAATTATGTGCCAAGTGCCTAATTGTGCAGAGAGGGCCTGATTCTATGGCCTTTCCCATGACTGCAGAATCACAGTAGACTGTGGGCTCTGCCTATAAGGTATGTAACAAAAAAGAAAAACTTGCCAAATAATGTGTAGTTTAACCAGTAGACCAACTTTCCCAGCTAAGTGCAAAGGTCCTAGATGAAAAATGAGAACACATAGCTAGAAGGAAACAAGTAGTGAATTGGGGAAGATCCACAGTGAAGAAGAGCAAGGGAACTGATGGTTCACGCAATTGACAGGTGTGGCGAAACAAATTCTAGAACAAAGCATCACATGACAGGTCATGTGGTGTCATCAGTGTGAATCCCAAGAAAATATCCTTGGAGAAAAGTCATTACATTTTCAGTCACTGTTCATGGCTGTATTGTGAATAGAAGCAGCAGTATTTCTTACATTGATTCAAGAATCTCACATTCTAATTGCTTCCATAAATTTGTGATATGAAGCTTTAAAAAAAAAAAATTGTAAATTGTGCTTCTAACCATGAAGGCATATTCAGATACAGTACTAGAAATTAAATATTCATTATGAAGTACAAAAACAGTCAAAGTATAAAATTAATTACCAAATTTATTTGATGCACTAACTTGAAATCATGAAACTTTGGCAACTACAGAAAAAATAAGTTCATGCAATAAAATTTGAATTTACAGTATAATACATTCGATTTCTGAATATACATAAAATGAAAACAGTATAAACTTACAAGTTTAAATTTTCATTCACATATGGATACTATATATTGCTCTTTAACATAATTATTCACAAATCACCATACTGAATTGATAGACTTGAGTTTCATTGTCATTGTTCTTACATCCTTAATTTTTTAATTTTTTTTCAAACAATATTAAAGACCAACATCACAACACAGGCAAAGTTGGTAATCACACCAAATGATAATAATTATAGTAATACAGAAAGAAATATGAGACTGCATAGAGAACATTATTGTGTTTGACAATTTCATTATTTGCAGTTTAATATAAGGCATTGATAATATATTCAGTACATATATATGTAAAACAATTTAAAATCTGAGTGATTATTGGAGATGCTGAAGCACTTTTGTGGTAACTATACATGGACCCACCTTGACTATCAATTTTATTTCCTTTGCAAGAATGTGTTCTAGAGAACAGGTACCATCTAATCCTTAACCCTAGAGAAACCCTACAATCAGATGAGCTTACGGGGTGACATTGTCCATGGGGTATATCTGCTTCCCATGCTCATTAGTTTACCTGCAGAGTATTTTTTAAACCCTTGCCTAATTTAAAGGCCTTTTCTCTCTCTACTGCTATTCAATCTCTACCTCACTGTACTCAAGCAGCTTTTCCATGATGGCCTAACCAGAAGAACTGCATTTAGAATTAGACCAAGGGTTTTTCTATTTTGTATCTATGGGAAACATGCTTAGTAAACGTTGGTCCCTTAGCATGATATGAGCCAAACCCTTAAATGGGACTATAGCCAAAAAATATCGGTTATAAAGACAGATGGTATGGCATAGCTTGACTGCTGCAATACTCCACGTAGTTTACTTTAAGGAACTTGACTGTTTGTTGTTCTTATAATCAGGGTTTATTATAAAGAGGGATTGCTAAATAATTAAAGCAATCCTAAACATTTCTATAAAGGCACTGCTGTTTTATGGGTGAGATGTTAACTAACAACCTAGCTTAGTAAAAAAAATAAAATAAAATTCATGTATTCAGTCTTGTAGTTTGTAGAGGAAATCTATTTTAGAGGATCCTGCTTTTCAATTTGATTCATCCAAACCCAATGTCAAATTTTCAGATATTGTTCAATGTTAAAAAATATTATAAGAAACTTGACAATTCTTCTCTGAAGTCTAAGTGGTGGGGTTATTGAAAGAGTATGCTCTGTAGCTCATAGATAATGCATATATTTGTATAACCAAAAAATCTAAGCTTAATTCTCTCCACTGTTCGACCTTTAGAAAATCTACTTAACCCCCTCTAAGTCAAATGTTGATAGGGGTTTTTTTTGTTTTTTTTTTAACAGGGATCTTTCAATATTGAGATTTATCGTGCATAAACTGTACTCATTTACAGCAGTAGAAATACAGTAGTAGTAGTGCACTATAGGGATGTTTTCTATTCAGAGGCAGAGTGTGTTTGGTTTGTAAAAGTATGGAATAGATTATGCTTTTTCACTCAAACATATCTGCCATTAAAATAATGTTAACCTTCTAATTAAGTTCAGTTTTCCAAACTGAATTGGTAAATTCTCATGCCCCTGGTAAAATGTAAGGTGATCATTTAGTACAACTATGACCTTTTTTTCTTTATCAGTAAACCTACTCCCTAATACCTCTCTAGGCCTTTAAAAGCATAGCCGTGTCATAGCTAATATTTTTCTGGATCAGTAACTGCTTCTATTTCAAAAAGCAGCAAAATAATGGTCTTAAAGCATCTTATGATGGGGGAGGGCCCTCACTGAACAGGTCTGGTTAATATAGGGAGTTCCCTTTATGACTTCCAACCCAGACTCACTTTATAAGGCCACCTTGACCTGGGGGAAATATATGCTTGATTAAAGAGATTGTTTGTTTAAATATTTGATGTATATAAATGTTCTTAAGTATGTCCTGATTTTATGAATGTATTACTGGAATACACAAAATATGTTTTTCATAATAAATTTGTATTACTCGGGCACTACGCAACCACCTCAACAAAAGCAAGGTGCAGATTTATCAGGCAGGCCCAGAGAGAGACCAAACCTTTGTGAATCAATCCCTAGGCTTTCTTCTTTCTCTGAATATTATTAGTAAATGTTTCCAAAGCGGAATCACTCTTTCCTCTCTTGGCTAATGAATGAAGGAAAGAGAATTTAACTTTATTTCTGTCCTTTTATTTACCAAACTAACTAAAACTAGCAAAATCATCCTGTAGTCAGTAAAGTGAGCAAAAGCAAACATTTATGTAGTACCACCATGATGGGGTTAGTTTCTTCACTGACTGGGCACATATAAAAGTAAAACACAAAGCATCTAGCTGAGTTTTTATAATATTCTTTTACAGAAATAAAAGATGTCAGAAGAGAAGATGTATGTGAAAGCTATCCCTACTTATGAAGTCATAGCACCACATGTTACAAGCAGAGAGTAGTGGTACATGAGGCCCACACTACTGCAGACTGTCAAGGCACTTCATGATTAGAAAGTTCACAAACTAGATGTCCAGAAGAAAAAGAAGTTAAAAATGTTTCTTATTTTTAAAATGCTTGTATGAAAACTAAAATGCAAAAATTGTATGATTATTACAAGATGTATAATTTTGTTATTAAAGATGCATCTAATTTAGCATAAGACATCGATAAGAATAAATTCTCAAAGGAAATAATTTTAATTTTCCAATGTCTTAAGATATAAAAAATGTAAATGAAAAGCTACAGTAAGGTGAAGGGCCTGTTTTGGTCTTTTGTGGGAGCTGGATGTTTATATTTTGTAAAACTGCATACCGTTAGTGCAGTTAATAAGCAGCTCTGTATTAAACTGGTATTAGCTGGAAATACTCAATTTGGCTGTCAGGCTTTTTCCAACAAAGCCTTGATCTAGGGCTCATATTGGTCCTGTTAGTAGTTTGAATCATGTTAAATATATACATATTAAATTGTTTGATAAAAAGTCTTATTCTTTTCTAAACTTCAGTTTTCCCTGTTAAGGTTATTAGGTTCATTTTTATCATACAAGGTTTCCATAGCTTTTAAATACAATCACATTAGAAATTTTAGAAAATATTGAATCCATGCAGGATTTTCTTAATAAAATCACAGCAATCTAAGAGTCAATGAGGCATTCACAACGTGTCGGTCTTCTTCAGTCATGTGATAGCACTTTCCTTTCAAAGACATCTCCACACAAATACACTGTAAAGAAAATGTTATCAGAGGAAATTATCTTTCTTTATGTAACAACTACACTAAAAACACTAGTTTCATATGCAACAGAAATGTGAACATTATATACCACTTTTAATTTACTCTAAATGCAGCAATAGTCAAAGCTGGTAGTGCAGCATCACCCATAATTACGTGGTTAGTTTGGTATACAAATAAATCAGTTCAAGTTCAACCAACTTAAACTATTCTCAATCAGGCCGATGCAATACTGTATGTTCAGGTTAACCTGCGACTGGATGTGAGTTTTGGAAATGAGTCCATAACCCCTGATGCAATAAGGAGATCAGCACATCCAAAATGCGTCCAAACCAGCATGTAAATGCCATGTTAATAAGGCTATTAGCTAGTACCCCTGATTTAAAAAGATAACTGTGCGCCCGACATGCATATTTTAACCCCCAAAAGTTTAACAGAAAAGCAGAAATATTAAGTCAGAGGAACCAGGAAAGCAGCAACATGGAAAAAAAAAAGTCTTGATGGCAGTCAGGTTCAGAAAACCGAAGTTCAATTTACGAGCATCTATTTTTATAACCCATGGCTATGCACAGGTTAGGAAAATGGACACATAAAATTGAGTGTCTGTTTTCCTAATCTCGCTCACAGCCACTTCTCCCGGGCACCCGATGCCGAGGAGGCACAAGGGACATACAATTTCCCCTAGCGCCTCCTTTTTAACGCAGTAGCTCATTAGCATACTGCCCAGGAGAAGTGGATGTGTGTGCTTTAGGACAGTGGGTGCTCAATCATGAGTGCCCATTTTTCATGTGCCTACATTGCATTGACCTGAATGTTTGTGGAGAGCCAGAAGATGTCATTAAATGTGCAAATCTTCAGCCAATTATGGGGGGTCATTTATCTAAGTGCTATATGGCATTTTTGCATGCATTAAGCACCTTTAATGCATGCGAAAACGCCTTTAATGCCTGTGAAAGCACCATAACATATGGTGCAATGCAAATGAGAAAAATAGGAGAAGTCTGGGGTGGGATTTTTGGCCAAGTAGGCTGAGCTCACAGTTTTGTGAACTCATATTGCATGTAACACAAATTTCAACTATACCTTTTTCATTTGTGTAAAGCTGTGCAATAAAGCTTTATTGTGTGTTGTGATGTTTTTGCAAATGCTGTTTTTAGTAGTAAGCTCCTAGAGAGCCTAGCTTGGCTGTCAGGGCCCTTCTACAACCACAGGAGAGAGAAAGTGAGAGAGAGAGAGACTGAGACTAGCCATAATGTCCTCATCCTAGGTAGGTATTTATATCTCTATAGGAGGCCCACCTAGTAACTCGAGGTGAGGTTTAGGTATTAGTGTAGGGGGTTAGGGGCCACTTTGACATTCAAAGTGAGATGTACGAATAGAACAGTGCTCTCTTGTGAAGATTTGATGACCTTCGGAGTGAGGAAACTCACCCAAAGATGAGATTTGTGCAATGTTCTCTCAACCTAGCTTGATGTTAACCAGGTAGAGAATCCATCAAGCTAGGTTGAGAGAACATTGCACAAATCTCATCTTTGGGTGAGTTTCCTCACTCCGAAGGTCATCAAATCTTCACAAGAGAGCACTGTTCTGTTCGTACATCTCACTTTGAATGACAAAGTGGCCCCTCAACCTCAAATTAACTAATATAGACTCACCCCCTAAACTAGAAATTGGCCTCTTTAAATCTCCCTCCCTACAAATATGTCTCATCTACGCACCCCCTGGCGTCATTGAACGCGACCCCTCTCCCTTGATTGAATTCATCACTGCCAACATCAACATTGACATCCCTTCCATCATACTGGGAGACCTTAATCTCCATGTTGATGCCACCCCCCTCACCTCCTCCTGTGACTGCTTTCTCACCTCCCTACATGCCATAGGCTTCAAACAGATTGTCACATCACCTACCCACCAAGCCGGACACACTCTGGACCTCATATTCACAGCATCTTATCCCCCTCACTCCCCCACTTGCTCCCCTGTTCAGACCACTTCCTTATTGAAACGTCCCTCCACATAAATACCCAGACTGCTCCTAACCCAGTACAAAACACCACTATTGTATTCCGTAAACCCTGTCCGGGTGAGGAACTATCCCAGGCAATCTCCAGCTCTATACACGACCTTGATTGCTCTAACCCTGAGGCCGCCTTGGCCTCCTGGACTAAAATCACACTTGAAATCGCCAACAAACTTTGTCCCATCTCCAAACGCGAATTGCAACCAAACTCTAAAAATCACCAACCATGGTACACAGCGGAGCTGAAAATCTTAAAAAGCAAACTTAGGCAGTTTGAACAAATCTGGCGTAAAACCCCCTCTCCTCAACACACCTCAAACTATAAATTGGCCCTACATCACTACAGGATTTCAACCCTCAAAACCAAACGAGACTTCTATACATCCAAAATTCATGATTACATGTATAACCCCAAGGCCCTATTCACATACGTGGCCGACGTCACCAAGCCCACCCAGACGCCCATCCCTGACAATGAAGCCTCCACCCGAAGTGAAGAAATCGCTCAATACTTCCATAATAAGATTGCTAACATTCTCCTCAGATTCCATCACCCATCACCTTCTACCCCCTCCTTCCCTCTCCCTCAATTAGATCCTATTACTTCTTCATTTGAATTTCTAGAGCCTACCTCAGCCAAGGAAATTGAAACTGTTCTCAAAAAACTCAAACCTGCCTGTCACCCATCAGACACTATCCCCACAAAAGCCCTCCTTTCCATCCCTAACACCATTTCCAAACCCATTGCCGACATTATCAACTCATCCCTCACCTCAGCTTCCGTTCCTGATGCCCTTAAACTGGCAGTTGTCAAGCCTCTCCTTAAAAACCCCTCTCTTGATCCCAAAGACCCTTCCAACTACCGCCCCATCTCGAACCTACCCCTCATCTCTAAGATTATGGAACGTATAGTGAACTCACAACTCACTAAGTATCTTGAAAATAATAATATACTACACCCGACCCAGTTTGGTTTCCGCAAACACCTCAATACCGAAACCCTCCTAGTCACTCTCTCTGATCATGTCATCAGAGGCATGGACCAGGGTAACTGCTTTCTGCTTGCCCTACTCGACATATCTGCTGCCTTTGACACCATCAATCATAACCACCTCCTCTCACGACTTTCAGAAATAGGCATCTCAGGCGTAGCCCTCCTATGGTTCAAATCATTTATTTATTTATTTAAAAATTTTTATATACCGACATTCATCCAGGATATCATATCGGTTCACAGTGTAACGCAAACATACGCCATGCATGGCGCTTTACATTGAACAAATAAAACATGTTAACAAGGGAATAAAGGGGTAAGAGAACATGGGATAAATTGCATTAAATATTAAACAAGAATTGCAATTATATACATATGTACAATGTTGAGAGACTGAGAGAAAAGGGATTTAGGAATACTAGGGGGGGAGGGGGGAGTGGAGAGCAGAAGGGGGAGAAAAGGGGAGTAGGGGGCGGAAAGAAGAAGGATGGGGCAAAAGAGGGGTACCGAGGGGGGCCAAGGAAAGGGCATCATACTTATCCAACAGGAAATTTGCTGTTAAAATAGGTAATGCTAAATCCTCACTCCACTCCCTGTCTCAAGGCATCCTGCAAGGCTCCTCCTTATCCTCTACCTTATTCAATATTTATCTCACCCCCCTTTGTCAGTTCCTAACGAACCTCGGCCTTAAATTTTTCCTTTACGCCGATGATGCTCACATTGTCATCTCCATTCACACCTCCCTTTCGGATGCCCTAGCCTTCTGGAACACTTGCCTTTCCTCTATAAACAACTTCCTCACCAATATGCACCTTGTGTTAAACACCTCCAAAACGGAACTTCTTCTCATATCCCAACATCAACCCCCCAACCCCTCGATTTCCAATGACCCAGCCTTCAAAGTCTTCTCGTCCCAACAATGTGTGAGAGATTTGGGAGTCATTCTAGACCAACAGCTAAACCTTAAAAAATACATTAGTTCGATCCTTAAAGAAGGCTTTTTTAAGCTTAATGTCCTAAAAAAGCTCAGACCCCTCCTACATTATCACGATTTCCGGACTGTTATCCAGGCCACCCTTTCCACCAAGCTTGATTACTGTAACTCTCTCTTGCTTGGCCTCCCTTACTCCACTATCAAACCATTACAAATGTTCCAAAATGCAGTAGCCAGGGTCATTACAAACACTCGGAAGTCAGACCACATTACCCCTGTACTCAAAGACCTACATTGGCTCCCCATCCCATCACGCATCGTCTTCAAAACTCTCTCAATCATTCACAAATCTATCTACTGTCATAACTCCAACAGGCTAGATGAACCCTTCCATTTTATTCACTCTGACCGACCCACTAGAGCCGCCAATAGAGGAACCCTTACAGTACCTTCCATAAAAAAAGCCCACCTCTCCTCCACCAGGGACTGCGCAATCTCAATTGCAGGCCCCAGGCAATGGAACTCCCTACCTACCCTGCTTAGACTTGAACCATGCTATGCTAAATTCAGAAAGAAACTAAAGACTTGGCTCTTTCGACAAGCCTATCCTGACTAGAGCCTCCCTTTGACCCCCCTCACTCTATTCAACTTGATGGCCTTTCGGACCTCGAATCCTCCTATTTACATAAATCATGTTTGACATGTGAATAATGTTTTTATCATAGCTCTTGTAAATATTTCAATTTTGTACCCTGTATATATTTACCTTATTGCCCTCTTGTTACACCTCCTAATATCTCATTACGAGTTACGCTATACTTCCTCCTGCTCTACTTTTCTCTTGTGTAATCTGCACGTTTTATGCTCCCCTCTCCTCTCCCTGTTCATTGTACTTTGTTTCCAAGCTGTCTGTTATAATGTAAACCAGCATGATGTTTGCACACTAATGCCGGTATATAAAAGTTTTAAATAAATAAATAAATACACTAATACCTAAACCTCACCTCGCGTTACTAGGTGGGCCTCCCATAGAGATATAAATACTATCTAGTGTGAGGGCACTAGGGCTAGTCTCTCTCTCTCTCCCTCTGCCTCCTGTAGTTGTATAAGGACCTGACAGCTAGGCTGGCTCTCCAGGAGCTTACAACTACTAAACATGGTCCCCCCAGTGGTTGTATGTAGGAAATACAACACTTCTGGCACTTATCGCAAAGTGCAAAAAAGTTAGCGCTTCACATAGGTATTAGTGCAAATTGCAATAAACTGCCTATTACCATAAAACATGCCCCTTTTCCTTTCGCATGCAATATTTACTAGGGATGTGAATTGTTTTTTGACGATTTAAAATATCATCCGATATATTTTAAATCGTCAAAAATCGTTAGAGGCGATATATAATAGGAATTTCCTCGATTTATCGTCAAAAATCGTAAATCGGGGGAAGGGGAGGGCGGGAAAACTGGCACACTAAAACAACCCTAAAACCCACCCCGACCCTTTAAAATAAATCCCCCACCCTCCCGAACCCCCCCAAAATGTCTTAAATTACCTGGGGTCCAGTGGGGGGGTCCCGGTGTGATGTTCCACTCTCGGGCCACGGGTGCGTTGATAGAAATGGCGCCGGCCATATGGCCATTTTGCAATACGGCAACACGATTCGAGTGCAGGAGGTAGTTCCCGGACCCCCGCTGGACTTTTGGCAAGTCTTGTGGGGGTCAGGAGGCCCCCCCAAGCTGGCCAAAAGTCCCTGGGGGTCCAGCGGGGGTCCGGGAGCGATCTCCTACGCTCGTGACGTCGGGGGACAGGAACCAAAATGGCGCTGGCGCTACCTTTGCCCTGTCATATGACAGGGCAAAGGTAGCGCCGGCGCCATTTCTATCAACGCACCCGTGGCCCGAGAGTGGAACATCACACCGGGACCCCCCCCACTGGACCCCAGGTAATTTAAGACATTTTGGGGGGGTTTGGGAGGGTGGGGGATTTATTTTAAAGGGTTGGGGTGGGTTTTAGGGTTGTTTTAGTGTGCCCGAGAGTGGAAGATCACACTGGGACCCCCCCACTGGACCCCAGGTAATTTAAGACATTTTGGGGGGGTTTGGGAGGGTGGGGGATTTATTTTAAAGGGTTGGGGTGGGTTTTAGGGTTGTTTTAGTGTGCCGGTTTTCCCGCCCTCCCCCGATTTACGATTTACACGATATTTAAAAAAACAAAACTGCGACGATCCGATTCCCTCCCCCCCAGCCGAAATCGATCGTTAAGACGATCGATCACACGATTCACATCTCTAATATTTACTGCATTTTGATAAATTCAGGCCTATGTTCCACACATTAAAAAAAAAGAAAAGAAAAACTTTCCAGAATCCAGTTAAAAACAAATCTGGACAGCTCCCTGCCTATCAATTAGAATGTAACTAAGGGGCCCATGCATTAAATTTGTGCTAAAAAAAAGTTTATTGTGTGAGTTGATGTAAATTTTTATATGTATGTTAAAATACCACTTAAGTGATGAATTATGATTTAGCAATGGGCACAGTAAAGAGAAGTCTACAATAGAATACTCATTCTACTATCATGCACAAAAACCCTAATATGCATTGGCTAGTATGACCAAGTTCTTTGCCATAGGGAAGGTAAATAGTATAATTACATAAAACTGAGCATGCTCAGTTTTCTTTTCCTTTTGGCTTCTCTTGCTTACTTCCTAAAGGTATAAAAGTAAGCCTGGCACATAGGGATTGTTTATCAGTACTGATGGGGAAAGTAGGAGAACTATTATATTCCAGGAAAGGAGGTGAAAGGAAAAGAGAGTACCAGAAAAGCAGAAAATTGATTTATGTGTTTATAACCACCTGTCTTCTGTATCAGTAAGGGTCTTCAAAGAGCAGTGTGAGAGGACATGGCTGGAGAAATGATGGACTATGGAAGAGGATGACCTAGGGAGAAATTTGGATACCCTGACTCAGAAGGGCACTGACATCTGACCATTCCCACCTCTAACCACCCTACAAAAGTAGGCACCATAATAGCTGGACTATACAGTCTGCTAGTACTTCAAAGCTCATGGAAAAAAATCTCTGCATTTAGACTAAAACGATTAGTGAGCTCAGAGGTTTTTGAGGTTCAGACTAGTATGTGGCCTCTAGCCTCTTAATGCTTACCGTTGTCTTTGGCTGCACTAACAATGTCAATGGCAGCAACAACCTTTGTCCTCTGATAAATATATTTCTAAGCACTAAGTCAACTTTAGTTTTAGTTTTGAAGTGCTCATGTGTGCTGGTATATCTCCTCTGCCATTCTCTCCCACTATTCCAAGTCTCCCTTGTCCTGGTGGTACCCCATGAAAACTTATTTTTTATATTGGGGAGAGGGAGGCAGAATTTGAGGGATTCCTATTGACTAGTCACTTGCCTCAGGGAGAAGCCTGACTGGAAGGAGGGTTTTTACTTTTTGGATTAGCCAGGGGCTGGGACTGGGTGCCATAAAAACTGCTATTCATGTTGAAGGAGACCAACTGTACAAATCAAATAAATGCAATATCAAGCCATGTATACCCATCTTCGCTTAAGAAAAATGTGAGAAATATCCATATAAAGTTAAACAAGTGCCATACAGAGTGCTATAAATCCGCCAATTTAGACACCATCTTAAGAGCACCAGAATTTAATTGTCTACCTTTAAAAATAATCCATAAAGGTATAGAGACCATTTGGGTCTTCACCAGATGGCCCTAGCTCCCAGCCCTTGGGTTAGACAGCAGAAGAGGAGCATACCATTCTAAATAGCACCTCCCCAGAAGTTTACTGGAATGGAGAGCTCCCAGTTCACAAGGGGGGGGGGGGGGCTAGGACAGAGGAGAGTGTGGCAGTGTTGAGTTTCTTTTGAAGCAGTAAGGTGTGCGCCCGTTTGCTCTCCAAGTTGAGGCCGTGCCTAGCTAAGGAAGGGAGAGGCTCTGTTTTGTCAGGGCTGGAGGAATTTGAGAGTGAGAGAGATATTTTATTTTGTCCTTATTTTAAGTGTCTGGATGTCTTTTCCCTGTCATTCCTGCATTTTTCTGGGAGGTTGTTTCTGCTGCTCAGAAGACATTTGTAAACCTCTTTGCTCAGACCAAAAGGAGGCTGCAGTGACTATCAAGATGAAGAGAGAAGGATTTTCCCCAAGATTGTGTTTGTACATCTGAGAAGGAAGGAAGTATTTTTGTCTCTCTTCTTTATTCTAGAGCTGGAAGCATTAAAAACTGTTTCCAGTGAGATGCCTTACCTCGAGGATGGCCTATAACCATCTGTTTTGAAGAGGAGTTCAAGGGAAAGAAGAGAAGCACATCTGGAGATCCCCAAAGGAGCTTCTACTCCAGGACACAGGACACCATCAGGTTGGAGATCGGGAGTACCTGTGGACTTCAGGTACAGTGGGGAGGAGATTATCCACATCTAGGATAACCTAGCCAACTTGGGGCAATTATCATTTCACACCATGGTGGATAAGCAAGTCCCAAGTTCTTGTACTGAGGGACGCCTTCATAGAGGCAGAGTCACTTTAAATCTGTACTCCCGGATAGCTGAAAAACCTGGATACAACTGGACACTTCATTATTTACTCATCCTAATTATTTTCAATCAATCACAATAAAATTTATTTTGAACATCCATCCAGTGAGTCCAGCCTGTTTTGTCAGTGTACCAGTCCCGAACAGCCATAGTAACATGCATAACAGGGATTCCACCAAGCCCTAGGCCTTGAAGGATATTCTTCCCTATAAGGGATGAAGAACCCCCATCCCATGGCAAGGGAACAGTGACTATACTACTGGGACTTAACCCTGAGTTTTTTATGGCCCTATTGAGATTCAGCCCATCCACTGAATTGGGGTTACAAAGGTATTTTTATTCATAAACTACTTATGATTCTAAAAATTGTGTAAATAGATAATTTTATTTCTTAAAAAATGCACAAATGTCACATAAGAGAAGTAAACAAGATATGCTCACCCAAGTTTTCTGGTATAGATGCTCCCAACAGGATTCCAATAATATCCAAATTAAAAAGTATGTTGTTTAGAAACACATTGAGCTACCAATGGTACTTCCAATATACCCCGCCTTAGGCAGCTCTTGAGTTCGAGCATTCTTATGTTCTTATGACTTTATATTGCCAACATAACAAAAGTCACAAGGACATTTCACAATATAAATCACAGCCGATATCTCACAGAGATAATGATTTTGTAGAAGAAAACGGAAAAAATGCTCCAGTAAAAGATTCTAGCAGTGTCCACAGGGAAAGTCCTCATTCACATCGATATGTTCAATACTCCCTCGAAATTTAGTCTGAACAATGTTATCTCAAATATTACAAATACACTGAAAGGCAAACACAGGTAGATCTTTAAACATAACACATGCCCAAATGTATTAATAGATTGTTTCACTAGCGAGGCACCAGCAGAAAGAAGGAAAGACACAAAACAAGAGACTGCTATTTCAAACTGCAAGATAAAGTCATGGCAGATTGGTTTGTGAGATGTGGTTACCCTGCCATTATTATTAAATATGCATTAAAAAGGGCTCTCCACTTGAATCATGATTACTCTAACCAATTAACAGATCCAATAGCAATCGTTTGGTTTGTGTCCTCCCATTTTCTGCAGGTGCCTTGCTAGTGAAACAATCTATTAATACATTTGGGCATGTGTTATGTTTAAAGATCTACATGTGTTTGCCTTACAGCATGTCTGCAATATTTGAGATTTGTTTATTTATTTATTTTTCTATATCGATATTCGATTCGAAATATCACACCGGTTTACATACAACAGGATGTCTAAAGGCAAGCCTTTTGGTGACATGATACAGTATAACAGATTAACCGAGTAAATATAAAGAAAACTTGCTTTACATAATAACTTTTCTAACAGTAAATATGTTCTGACTTTAACTTACTGGAACTGGCTGTGCCAAAGGAGGGTAACAAAAAGTGGGGGGGAAGCTGGGTGGGAGGGAGGGGGGACAGGGAGCAGGGGATTAATTTTCTGGAGGGAATGCTTTCCGAAAGAGCCAAGTTTTGAGATTCTTTCTGAAGGAAGGCTAGAGAGGTCAGTTCTGAGAGGAGCTGGGAGGTTGTTCCAGATGTGGGGGCCTGCTATTGATGCAGCGCGTTCTCTTGTGGAGACTCGATGAACTTCCTTAATGGAGGGAGCTGTAGGTAAACCTGTGTTGGTTGAGCGGAGGTTCCTTGTAGGGTTGCAGGGGTGCAGTGGTCCTTGTAACCATCTGGCCTTGTCATTGTGGATTGCTTTGTGGATGAGCATGAGGATCTTATATTGAGATCTGAATAGGATGGGTAGCCAGTGGAGTTGTTTGAGTAGGGGTGTGATGTGATCTGTTTCTTTGCTATTTGTTAGTGATCTTGCGGCTGTATTCTGAAGGAGCTGGAGGGGCTTGAGGGTGGCAGCTGGCAGGCCTATTAGGAGGGTGTTGCAGTAATCTAACTTGGCGAAGAGGAGGGATTGTAGTACTGTCCGGTAATCCGGAGGATTAGCAGGGGTTGGAGTTTCTTAAGGATTTATAGTTTGTAGAAATCTTCTTTTATCAGTGTGTTGATATGATATTTAAAATGTAATTCCTTGTCCAAGGTGATTCCGAGGTCTCTAACCGCTGAGAGCGATTTGTATTTGAGATAACATTGTTCAGTCTGAATTTTGAGGGAGCATTGAACATATCGGTGTGAACGGGCACTTTCCCTGTGGACACTGCTAGAAGTGTCCACAATCTTTTACTGGAGCATCTTTTCTGTTTTCTTCTACAAAATCATTATCTCTGTGAGACATCGGCTGTGATTTATATTGTGAAATGTCCTTGTGATTTTTGTTATGTTGGCAAGACCATGCATCCTCTTTGTACAAGAATGCTCAAACACAAGAGCTGCCTATGCCAGAGTAGATTGGAAGCACCATTGGTAGCTCATTGTGTTTTCAAACAACATACTTTTTCAGATTATTTTGTTCTCAGTGGTTATGTGTGTCCTGAAATTTACCCAACTGGGTGATGTGAACAGCGATACATATATGATTTTTATACTTTTATTCCCAATGCTCTCACTAATGGGCTTGATTTAGCTGTATATTTTATTGATTTTAAATAAGGAACTGTGAGTCCCAATGCTCAATAATGAGCTTGATTTTGCTGTTTCTTAAATGATTTTTAATATGAATCTACAATGTATAATGTAGGATCTTAAGATCCTAGCTGGGGTTTGCATCTATTTACACTAGCTTTAGGACTGCCCTCTTTTACATTATTTCCGATGAGTGTGTTCTTTAACTTTCAGAGCTGCGTTTGTTTCCTACAGGTGTTAAGTCTGAAATGTGAACAGTTACACAGTGCATTAGGATTCTTATACTCTATAGCAAACACAAACAAATGGCATTATAATAAAAAGAAAAGATTTTATTAACATGGGGAAAATCAGGTTGCAAGATATAAAAGAAAATTCACTAGCTCTTCTCTGTATCTCAGTTCAGTTAACTTGCAAAACACTTCAAACTCTCACCTAAATTCTGGCCAGAATAATAATATAAGTTCTCAGTTCAGTCTCATGTGAGTTCTGTTTTCCTTTTCTTTAGGCAAGCTGCTCCATTTTGTGCTTGATAAAGCCGATGCAGATTCTTGAAATCCTGAGCTCAGTTCAGATACAGTGTTCAATTGCTTCTGGAAGTCCCAGTTCTCACAAAAAATATATAAATTCCCTCTGTAGTCTATATAAAACCATGGCAAATCTTCTGAATTTCCCTGCAAAGATGTCAGCTTGATACTGAATGTATGCAGATACTATTCTAAATACCGTTTTTCTAGCTATAAATGAAACAAAAGGTCAGAAAATTCTTGGAACTCACACTCTTTTCCCTCACTACAAAATAAAAAAATCACTGTTTTCTCAGCACTGCTAAATAATTACTATTATACAGACTATGGCTAGGAGGAATGCTCCCCTCTGTCTGCAACTGCCCTTTCCATTGTGTTAGCAGCCATGTGGCTGGGGGAGGAACCTCACCTCAGTGTTATGTCCTTCTGTCCTTTCCTAACTCTGCCTGTCTGACTGTACACAAAAGACAACCTTTCCTTTATACTTAACTAAAAAAGTTAATTAGCAATTGATCCTCTGGCTCCTCATTGGCTCTGGTCCGGAATTACATCCCAACTTCTGATTCCAAGAACTGCCATAGGTCCATTCAACTAAAAAATTTCCTTCTGCTAAAATATCCATTTAATCCCAGCAATCGTAGCCACTGCAGTTCAAGGGATAATACCATGGGCTTCCAACCATGTCACCCCCCTTGTAGTAGAGCTAGAGGGTAATTTAACATTTGTATGGGCAAGAAGGACTTCTGTAGGCTTCAAAGGAAAGCATTTCCATGGCTCTTCTCTGTCTGACCAACAAGGTTCTACCATGTAATTCACAAGTCAT